>NC_089199.1:9349508-9649508 GCF_963930695.1 Labrus bergylta | reverse complement strand
TTTTCATCCCCCTCTAAATAAATGGTTGAAGAGATATGTTTCTTCAGATAATTTATTATGTTTTTTCTGTTAATAAGAGTTCCCGGTTTTGACGTGTGACAGCACAGCATCTGGGGATTCACAGGTAATCTACCTTCCAGAATTATGCAGCAGTATAGTAAGAGCTGCATTGAGCTTGTTTGGTTGAAGTAGTTCTAAAAAATATGTCATAAACCACGTATTTATTTTACCTAAAAGAACAAAATGAGGAGCAATCCAACAGTGCAAGAGTGAAAACTGTTTGGTACGATGAGTCCAGTCGGTCTTGCTGGGTCATGCATGAAGCATAGAGGGTACAGTAAGTAAAGAAGCTGTCCAAGGTTCTGAGTGTAACAGCTCTTTGTATTTAAAATAAAAGCGTTCTTGTCCCTATGACAGACACAGTCAGGAAGCTCATGTGTAGCTATCCATGGTGCTGAAGCTACAGCACAGAGTGTCATGACTAACATACATGAAAGACAGTCTTTTAAGACTTGGTTTTAAACGGATACAAAAAAAAGATTAGAGGCATAATATTTCCAATTTCACTTGGAAACCTTTTTAAAGCATGTTGGTTTCCATTTCTACCATTACTATGTCCTTTGTAAGGTTTTCTTTTTGTTTCATTGCATGTTGTGTGTTTGATGCAGACACAATAAAGAGCCTCCATGTTCGGCTGTGTCCGGGATGTTTCATATGCAAATGAGAAAGAAGTCATCCCACCACTTTCTATTTCTGGACCCTTTAGCTTCTGTTGACCTATTAATAAACTGAACAGTAAAGCAACACTGACAAATGTTGGCTTTGTGAATGTGTGTGTGTTGATGGATTGAGTTTGGATTCTGAATAGAAATGTCATATACATACATTCATACACACATAAAAGGCACTTAAGAAAACCTTTCATGCACTATAGAATGTGACTGACACAAGAAAATGAGTATTATAACAAGTATGTGTATGATGGCTAACATATTACTGACAAAGTTGGATTCTGATCCATATTTTTGTTTTGTGCTTTGAAATATACACTCCACATAAACACACATAAAAATAGTTAAACACACACACACACACGGGTATTTTCTCAATTTAGCCTCAAAGTGTGTATGAATTAAAATCTTAAAGAATTGCTCTGCGTTTCATTTTTCTATTTAAATCCTCTACTATCTTTCTAATATGAGACGAGACTTGCTTAGTGGCACTTTCGTTGTGCCTTAAGTAAAGGGAAGCTTGATTATGTATCTGCAGATTGATGCAGTATATTATCATAATGATCCCTTTTGGCTTTTTCTGCCTTACTTGGACTTGATGATGCAGAGAACTCGGTCCTAAAAGTGATACAGCTATAAAAAAAAAAAAAAACTATGAAAAAGAAAAGTGCCGGCTATAACTGACTGTCAAATCCCAATTCACCAATAGTTTTATAACCTCACTACTTGGCTGACTGATCGTTTATTTGCCTTCTCATTAATTTGTTCTAACCAACTGAAAAATGTGATAACACAGAAATGATCTGATTAACTACCCATGCAGGTAAGATAAAGTTAACTACTTCTTCCCTCTCTGGTATTTCTGTTAAACCCCTTAAATTGATGACTGGTCCCCTCTGGCAGGATAACTGAATTCCATTACTGAGATAATGCTAGGAGCAATGACTGATGTTGCTGACTCAGCACCTTGTTATGGTCTCTCTCTCTCTCTTCATTTCCTGTTTCACGGCTCACAGGGCTGATGTATGGCGCTGGGAGCTCAAGGTTATTTCTCTACTCAACACTTCATTAACCTTCCCTGTGCCTTTTATACACACATTTAGCACGTTGATAACTCGCACACGCACTCAAGCACAAACACACACACACAAGCACATACAATTACACCTATGGTTGATGAGTCATTTGATCTCTTGAGGCAGGTAAAGTGTGACCTGCCTCAACAATTAAAAAAATGTGTGCATACATGTAGGTGTAAGGGTGTCAGCATGAGCCTGTAATGTCAGAGGAAGTGATATCAGTAGGTCGATGCAATCATAGCCTTTCGCTGTCCTCAGCAGAGATGCCAGAGATAACTGCCCTGGTGTGTATATGTGTGCCTCAAGAACTCAATATGGGGGATGAGGAAGCATTTTCAAAAGACGTGATGTCACAAAAAGCAGCTTCACTCACACTCTCCGCCACTCTCTCCAGGAGGGTGGTAGAAGGAGAGGCCCAGGGAGATCAGGGCAGCGAGCTCCAGGATGATGAGGGTGACATCTTGCAGGGCTTCCCATACCAGCTGCAGGAAGGTTTTTGGCTTCTTTGGAGGTATCAGGTTTTTACCGTATATTTCTTTTCTCTTGTCCAGGTCAGGTAGGGCACCTGCGAGACCTGATGAAGGAAAACATAGAACAGGTTAATCTCCACTGTATCTCTCTACGAGGCTCAACCGCAGTACGAAATGGTAATAATCTTTTGATATTTCACATTTCATCCAAGTTAATCTTCATTTTTTTATTCCCACACACAAAAACTTAAAAAAATGTGCAGCTGCCACCTTCAGTCTTTTACACCTATATATATATATTATATTGTTAAAAGCACTGAAATCAATACTTTTTCTTACTTGCTTCTTTCTTCCTCACTCTCAAACCACACCAAGTATCTCTAATTACCAGTTTTAGTCATGGCAGGCCACGGCACTGCATTCCTTATATAATTCTGTTCAAGAGATGAGGGCCCTGTGCTTTGACCTCATCCGCCTCCTCATCCGCCATGAACTACTGTACACAAATATCTCTGGCTCTGAAGAACTTCATACTGGCTCCAGGCACAATTTACTTTTAGAATACAGTCCAGAAAATAATTTTCATGCAGAAGCTCATATAGTGTTGCAACGAGAGTTTCACACTTTCACAAAAGCAACAGTTGAAATTCATTATTTATGCAGAAATACACAAGAGGGACTCTTTGTGTCAGATTTTGCCTTTTTGTTTCTTTTCCATTTCAAGATGCTTCATGTTACTTTTCTTATGGAGGATTTATAATTTCTGAACTTTGAATATTATGTGTTGAATATTGAAATAATAAACGGTTGAGTCTGCGCCTGCGGATGTTTGTTGAGTTCAGGTGTTGAAGAGACAAGAAAAACCTTCATAAAAAAGTTCCCCAATACAAAGAACTCCTTTTTCCTTCAATGTCTGACTCCTACTGAAGTCAGCTCCAAAAAAAGCAACTACAGCACTAACTGTAATAATCCATCTGACTATGTCATTCTTGTGTGACTAGCCCACTCACTAGCTTTAGCTTGTTGAAGACAGACTCTATTAGGGCCTAAGGTCATAATTGAAAATCAAGCAGGGTGTAATACAGAATTAGGTCACCTAAAATTCCTTATATTTCTTTTGTTTAAAGCATTTGAGTTGTTGGAGGATTTCAAGAAAGGTTCCACGATTATAACAAAAGTACTTTCAAAATATATCCATGGTTTCGATGGCCATGGTTTAAATCCACCTCAAATAATAATTGATCTCTATAATAATCTGAATCACTGAATTATAATTTAATGTTTAAAATCTTACAAAAATATAATAACCTTTTCTCCAGAGAATAAGATAACATATTTCATTTGCTTATTTAACATTAACCGGGAAACAAAGCATTAGTAATAATATCAAATCAAGAAAAGCAAAACAGATTCTAACAACAGAGTAAATATAATCTGCAATTGTTTGGCAACTTTGAAATAAAGTAATGTATCGCCTGATTCTGAGAACTGTTTAATTTCACATCAGTTGAATTATAACAATAATTTATGACTCAAGGGTCATGTCTAAATGGTTTTTAGGCCAAAGATCAAATGACATCCACATTTGGCAAAATTGCATTGTGGTCCATCCTTTCATCTCTAATATAAGATTTCCTTATCTTTCTCCCATTATGAGCTTTTACATTGAGTACAACATTCCCACAGTATAGTGGATAATAAATACATTGTATCCGTTATAGATAAAGCTGACATTCAGAGAACTAACAACCATTTACAGTAGATGTGTGCTCGGTTTAAACAACTCCAACTAATGAAAAAAGATTTTCATCAAGCCACATTTATTGATTTCTGGTTGGTTCCAGTAGACTAAAGGCATACACAAGCACAGTGTGTATGCCCTATCTCTCTCTCTGTCTCTCTCGCTCACAACTGCAGACATTACCACAGCATTATGTCATGCATGGTGCGTCACTGGGTCTCCCAGGAGTGGCCCTGGATTACACCTGATAACATTGCTGCTGCATGACACCCTATCAAATGGGAATGCATATAACAGTGAGATGACTTATTATCATCTGTGGAAAATATCTGATGATCTGCATTCAGCTGATGCAGCCCAAAGAGGAACAAAGAGAATGAAAGTGTGTGGAAACCAAACGCTTCATTACTACAAAAAATGAGAGAATATACGAAGAGGAATCCGTTTTTTTAAGTCTTGTAAAAAATAAATAAAAATGGAGCAACATAGAGGAGGAAGACGAGGACAGAAGGAGGGCAGGCTGAAAAGAGAACAATTCCCAGCTCATACGTAGGAGAATGCCCTGGTTAGAAATAGATCAGGCTATAAATAGCCTCATTATCCATTCTCTTTTAATTGTCTCTGTGAGAGGACCAAGCATGCTCTCCCATTGATCTCCACAGCACACCGCATCACATCACACACGAGCATGTCTGCGTGTGTGACTGCGTTTGTGGGTGTGGATATGTGTGTGCGCATGGCTCTGTAAATCGTGACCGCCTGCACGTGCTGAGAGTGTTTGTAATAAGGGTGGCCAAGCATGCCTGCGGTTGCTTGCAGTTATCACACGGTAAACCTAGAGCTCTTATAATCACACATTAGCCAGCTCCAGTTTGTGAGATACACAGACACACACACGGACACACACACTACGACACACATGTATGCAAAAGCACATGTTTTAAACATAACCACATTTAGCTTATGTAGAGCCCCCTCCATCTTTAAAGGTAGATCACGTGGACATTACACATGACATTTAACTACATTGTCTGTCAACATTTTATCCAGTGAATATTTAAAAACAACAACAAATACATATACTTATCCTCCGACTCCACATTTCTGTCATCTGTAAAGACACAGGGGAGCTGCTTACTTTAAGCTTTTGTCGGCCGTTTAATGAGCATAGATATGAGATTGTGCATCAGTTCAGCATGTCACTTAACCTTTCTGAAAATGTGATCAGTGTTCTCCTTAAACGCTCTTGAGATGTGAGCAATGCAAGTGATCAATCTCCCAAATCATTACATTCTCACTTCTTCTTGGAAAATCCACGGCCACATTCTCGTTCCTTCCTGGAGTGCTGATTGCAATGCTGCTCAAGATTGTCTTGCCAGATTATGAAATATTGTAGGCTAAATACTGCCAGCCCACCTAAATGCTCTGGCAGTGGATTTTGAGGAGGCAGTGAGAGGGCAGAGAAACTGTGGCGATATACAGATGAGTCACAGCAATCTCGCAGAGGATTAAGGATAATTGCAGAGAAGTAAGTGTGCTGGAGCTTATTACCAGGTAGCGAAGCCAGGACACATGTAATGTACATGTAATATCTAATAGTACAAGAAAAAAAGATGGAACTCCTTGTACTCTTGTTCATTCTTCTCTTTGTTCAAAAGCTCATTGTAATAGTTGTAATAAAAGTCCAAACTTTAAAAGCCTTGTAGAAAGGAAATTGGAGCCTACCTATAAATAATGAAAAATGAGATGAGAGATGTTGCATTATCATCAGCGTTAAATTGCAGTTCCCTTTTAAGACAGTCAGCCGATGGACTTAAAACAAACTGTGCGCATCCTGCTGACTCAGCACATAAAGTAAAATCCATCCACTGTGCCAGGAATGCACCCCGGGTTTTAATCTTATTTATGAATTTGGTTGCATGCCATCACACTACTCTCCCATATTTTCAGCCACTTTCCATTGAATACTAGCTAATGAAGCAGCCATGCTAAATAATAAATAACATGTGGCTGTATTTGATTGTATGCATTAAATGACAACAGGGACACATGTTGTGCAGCACGAGCTAAGCATGAACTTCTCTGAGTTAAGAGGAAGGCTAACCAAATATAGTACACCTGCTTCTGTAAAGAACAGAAAAACATTTCTTTATGAGCCTCTGTGTTGTTAAAACATCTAAGAGGGCTGACCTGCAGTTTGGCTAAAGCACAACACTTTAGCATGATATAAAGGGACTTTATTATTAAAAATGAAATGATTAGCTATTATCTGTAAATAAAGGTTTGTTGTTCTATCGATTAATCTACAAAAAAAGAAGCAGCATTTATTTTGTTGTTTTTTGGGGAGGAAAAACAAAAGCAAAGGTATGTAGTTTGATAAGATGATATGACCTAGGCAGCAGAGTCCGGGCTTCTGAGTAGACGGAGCTCCGCCAACCTTAAGCAAAGTGATCTGGCACTACTACCACCCGACACCCTAACCAGTCAACACAATGGGACCGTGTCGTACCCTCATTCATGCACGGCCTGCTTCTAACTCAAACTTAGTGAGTGTGGACAACAGGAACACTAGGAATACATCTTAAGGCCCTGACACACCAAGCAGACAGCAAAGAACTAGTGTGGACGAAGGCCGCCTGTGGCGTCGCCTCATGTCGCAGTTTGTCTTGGCCAAAAAGTTGCACTTGAACACACCGCAAAGACTACAGCAGACGGCCAACCACCTCATACGTTCTGCACATGCGTGAGAGGAAATAACTCTCCATGCCAGCAGGTGGCGGTAGTCCGTTGTTATGATACAAGAAGACAATTTTCACAGCGCTGTCGCGCTCCACTCGTATTATAAATTTAGGTAGCCTACTAACGGAGAATAAAATGTTAAAAATGGCACTGGCTTTGTGGGCCATGGGTCTTTTAGTGCAAAAAGAAAAGAAGAGGGAAAAGTGACAAATAAGGAGAAACCGCACTGAAGGGTGAAAGAAAGGATACTACAGCGGCATGCTCAAGGGGCTTTCCTGAACTTATGTCGAGAGCTGGAGATAAATGAAACCTCTGAACAGCCAATCAGAGAGATTCCTCTCACCGATGCTGATTCAACATGTCCAATCGGCCAAAAAATCACCGACGGGGGCTGACAGGTAGCGACGGAGCCGGACACACCGCAAAAACTACGGCGACGACCGCTCACCAACGGTTCTAGAACAACGATCTCCTTGGTGTGTCAGGGCCTTTACCCCATCTCCCCCTATTCCATTTTCTTAACAATGGGTAGGCTATGGTCTTTTACTTGCTCTTTTGTAAAGCGTCTCAAGAGAACACTTGTTATGAATTTGGGCTATATCAATAATGATTGATTGATTGATTGATTGATTGATTGATTGATTGAGAAGCAATTGTCAACACTAACAAGCAAAAACATGCTAATATTTTACATTTTCCCAATAAACATATGTAACTAAATTAATTTCAAAAAGTTTCTAGATCACAAAAGAAAATTATTTTGATTAACACACCTTCTTCTGATTAATTATCTTAACTCTGTAATTAACATTGAGCAATCTATAAATCAATCCAGGGTGTCTGACTGAAATCTGCCTTGACAAACGGTTGCTACCTAGCATCCTGCACCCAGAGATGAAACATAGAGATTAAAAAAAAAAGAAACTTTACACCTTGATTTCAGCATGAGAGGAAATTAGATTTTTTTCAGTGGGAGCATGATGGCATATTTTAACAGTTGGCCCTTTTTTGTCCGGGGCTAAAAATAGATTGCCATGGAAACACTATGCATCCTACACGTCGAGTGAAAATACCCACGACTCTGAACCTTGGAGAATGTGTGAATATGTAAGTGTTTGTATGTGTGGGTTTGTATGTGTGTTTGGTGTGCAAGAGTATGCTTACGTACTTTTGTATGCCGTTAGGAATAAAAAAATAAGAATTAAATGATGATGACCTCCAAATGTCCTTGAAACCCAGGAATGTGATAGTGGAGCAGCAAAGAAAAAAAATCTTTTATGAAACTGTATATATTTATAAAAATATGTACACAGTTTGAGCTGATCAACATTTAAGAGTGTCTCCCCAGTTTTGAGTGGCATCTCCCTCCAGCTTTTGGTTTAATGTCCTCCTTTCTGTCTGAACTTTTTCTCCCCTCCTCACAATACTGCGTTCCACATTGTCCAAAACATGTCACCATGGCAACAGGGTTGTATGACGATGATGATGATGATCATCATCATCATAACGACGCAAAATATTGATGCCTTTTTTCTGCAGCGAATCAATAGCTGCAACATGTATTCTCAGCTTTCACCATTTTGAAAGGAGCGAGGGGGAATGAAGAGGGAAGAGAGAGAGAGAGAGAGAGAGAGAGAGAGAGAGAGGGTTGAAGTGTGACTCAGAGAGCAAAAGAGAAGCAGAGAGAGAGTAGGGTGGATGTAGAGTAACTCTATGAATAATAACCCATCAGCAGCTAAAAGGTGGATAATTATCTTGCTCTTATTAGAAGATGGAGTGATGGAGAAATGTGTCACAGTGTCCTTGAGAATGACCTCCATAATAATGACACCATTTTATGCCATGAAAAAAAAAGAAGAGGGTTTGTTATTGTGGGAGCAAAGGCAGAATAAAGTAGGAAAGCTTGAAAGGGCAAACAATATAAAGATAATGAACTTTAATATATGAAAGTAAATGACAGAGAGAAGAGAAAGGAAAGGGATGGAGAGAAGTGTGAAAAGATTTTTGATAAAAACCAGCCGGGGGCGCACAAAGATGAAGAACATAATAATAACAAGGAAAGGCAAAAAACCTCTGCATGCTTTTAGTTATGTTACAAAGGCATTGAGTTTGAGTATATTACATAGGACAAGGTGGCAGGGACAGTATTACTGACATTCATACTGGGGTTCCAGTATAGGAAGGTACTGAACTGGATGTTTTAACGACAGCCTTCTGGTTTTCTGTGTTTTAGATGGTGACTGTAATTAAATTGATTTTAATTCTGTATTTTTATTTAATATAGTAGTAGTAGTTACATAGTTTACTGACAATGTCAAATATATTAACTTAGAGTCAAGTTGCTATGGTAAAACACTACATAGATACTTTCTGGGATTAGTGGAGGAATAAATAAAAACTAAACTTATAAAGTAAATTATGAGCATCCAGAAAGCCCAGAAAAAATAATATGTTGTTCATAAGAACACCAGAGAGACAGATGCAGGTGAAATAAGTCTGTGAAAACCTGATTTGTGTGCAGTCTCGTAAACGGCAAGGTTTAAAAGTTGCTGACTCACGTCTGCTTCCAGCAGAAAGGACACATTGTTGTTCCCTAATTTCCAACATGTTACATATCCTTGTTTTAATTTAATACATTTTAATTTAATACATGCATGATCATGTATGTTTAGGACTTTTTTAATCACCACAATGACAAAGAATGGAGGATGGAAATTGAATCAGTCAGTGGATTGGAGGATCTGAACGAGGTAAAGAACATATAATTGGGGAATGTGACTAAATTAAAGAAGTAATTCTTGAGGGGGGCGCACCCAGCAGCACAGCAGGCCCACCCACTGCTAAATGGAGACCTAATTAAAGAAAGGAAGTTATTTTTCTCACTTAATTACGGTAGGGCTGGATGTTTTGGGGGAAACATCAAGAAATTGATGATAGTGCAGCATTTAAAACAGCAGGAAAAAGGGTGTCTCATCCTGTCGCATGTTCACACACAGGGTTTTTCTCTAGTTTGAAGAAGTTTTTGTTTTTATTTGGAGTCGTCTAAGCTCCGAAGGCTGGTCCTCTTCGGGCTAGCTCACAATGTGGAGTTCCGCGCTCTGATTCTCAGCAAGCTCTGCACCCTATCACGCCATGAGAGTGCAAGAGGGCACGGCAGGAGGCAGGCAGGCAGGCTCTCTCTGAGAAGACGAGTGGATGTGACACGTTTTCAGTGGAGCCAAACAGGCGAACAGACATACTGTACTACATGTAAACAAACGATGGGGGGAAAATACATTCTCTCATTTCATGAAGAGTCACAGGGTCACTCTCACACATACACGCACAATCGCACACTAAGATCCATCAGTCATTCCCCTGCGGTCGGACTCATCTACAAGCTAATGGACTGGAATGTGACACTGAGCAATTTCTGACGCCATGTCATTGCCAACATGCGTGTGCTGTGTGTGTGTGTGTGTGTGTACACGTTGAAATCTGTGACACCACGCTGCATCTTAGTATGCTATGCTTTAGCTTGTGCCAACAAAATGACACGTCAGTCTAATGCTGCAGATGTACAGTAGGGATCGTAAGAGAACCAGGAAAAGGGTTCAGTGAGCTCAGAGGAGGTGTGGTCCATGATACTGCTTTTACAGGATATGATTTAAAGGAATACTTCAACATGTTTGGGAAATGAGCCTACTCACTTTTATATTTTTTATTTGCTCAGAGTAAAAGATTAAGATTGGTACAACTTTCATCTTCTTTGTACATCAAAGGAGGCACTATGTCTTCACGGGGAGCAGTTACTAGGCAACCAGGGGATATTTAAGGAAGTTGCTGTCTCTGACCAAGAAATTGTCTGGCACACAATCCCCTTATAAACTGCAGATCATATTGTATCATAGTCAGATAGAGCATGTTCATTGGTGAGGGCTGAGGACTGTAGATGATGCAAGATTTTTTTTTTTGCACAGGTGTCCTGATTAACAGCTATTCTATAATTTCAGATGAACAGAATGTGAGCTTTGTTTGAAAAGGTTTTTTTTTACAGTTTTCAAACAACCTAAATTAAGATATAAGTTGCAATGCTGAGAATACAATATGCAATTGTGTGTGTGTGTGTGTGTGTGTGTGTGTGTGTGTGTGTGTGTGTGTGTGTGTGTGTGTGTGTGTGTGTGTGTGTGGGGGCAGCTGTACAAGTGGGTGAGTTTTTCTGTCACGCACTGTGCTCTATGAGTCTGACTCATGCGAGAGTGGAGTGAGAGAACACAGCTCACAGCTCTCTCTCTCTCTCTCTCTTAAAGCACACAAACACACCTGCCACTCCACAGGGTAACCAGTTATTACTTGGTGTTCCTATTTAATAGAATGTATGGGCACAAAAAATGCCAGGGGAAGTATTGTACAGCGAGAGCTGGATGAAGAGGGTTTTAAACTGAAGGCCTAAAAGATGGAATTATGCATCCCACGTTCATTTCTATTCGCTATTGTGTTCTGACCTAAAGTACACATGCTGCTTTGTTTCTATGGCGACATTTCTTGCAATTTTTTTTCTTCATGTTATTATGTTGTGGGGAAAAAAAAGCGATTATATAATGTTATGCAAGAAAAAAAAAAGGCGTCTCATTGATGTGCTTCGTGAGCTCCTTTTAAATAAGTTCAACACTCAAAAGGTTTCATTTACACCTCTTAGGAGGATTCTTTTTTTGGAGTCCTGGCAAGTAGCGCATCAAGGGCAGCAAAGAAGGGAAGAACAGACACAAACTGACGGTGACTCATGCGGGATAAAGGCTTCAGTGCATATGGTCCTTATCAAAATTCATGAAACAGTTATTATTGTGTTAAGATTCTGTGCATGGGTGAGTGCGGTCCAGTCCCTGGTGCATGTGACCCACATTTAAAAAAAATCATGGCTCTACCATTAAGACCAAGCCAAGGCGATGCCTTTTTTTTACAACATGATTTTGCCATGGGAGCGTCGTTTGTGAGGAGACTCTTTGCCTTCAAATAAGCGCTGCAAGTGGCAGTAGTCAGAATAAGATTGAGAAGAAGAAGAACAAGTGATTTATTAGTAATTGAGTGTATTTTTTTTTCTCCACAGACTGAGCCTCAAACCCTTTAATGTTAGCTGCCCAGAACGCCCTTGATGTGGACACAACATTAATGAGACATCTGTTTACAGCCTCCATGTGTGTGACTTTGTGTGAGTGTGTGTTTGTGTGCATGGCAGAGACAAAAAAGTCAGAGATAGAGATAGAGTGTGGGAGAGCGTGTTTAGAAACAACTGCTCAGAGTTAAGGGCAAAGTTTAATGGGGTCAGTTACCTCATTCCTGTAATTCCAGACTGTTCAAGTGTTCATTCACTGCAACAATGATCCATCCATCCATTCTGCCTTCAATCTATTAGCCATTATTCTACCTTTAATTCAGATGTCCATCTATGCAATTTAAATAGTTGACAAGTAAAGTACAATACATAAAGTCAGTAAGTGATGCTTTAAAGGGCTAGTCATCCTGAAATGAATTCTTATTAATCTTATAAACACTACAGTAAATGATATAGAGCTGTTCTTCTCCTATAGCTGTATAAATCCTATTTTCACCAGTTTGTTTCTCACTTTCTCTTTAACACATACGGTCAAATCTGGTGTATAAGATGCACTTCTAACACCTGTTTTAACATCTTAAAAGTGGGATGTGTCCTATATGCAGGTGCGACCAATATACCAGTATTAAATTCTGAGACATTGACGTCATGATTGCTAGTGGAGCTGCCCCCCTCACATATTGCACGCGACTTGACACTTTTGACAATTTGCCACCATTCATTGTGTATTGTAAGCAGCCGCTTCCCTCTCAAAAGGTGCTCGGATACAAAGAGATGCAGAGCAGGCCGGTGGTGCCAATTTTTAACGGCTTTTCTCCTTCATTTGGTGGTATTCAGTAATTAAACGTTGGGGAGTGCTGGTTTGATCAATTCAAGACAGTGACTAGCAGGTGGGCAGTGAGACTTGTGGGCAGTGGATCCTTACTTCACAAATATCTCTGTAGACAGAGAGCTTATCTAATGCACCGGCACAGTAGCTAGCAGAGGTGCAAACTCCACATGGTTAAAACAGATGGCACTAAAAGAGCTACACAGAAACGGCACGTTGTGAACTTTGCTGAATGCAATGAAAATCATCAAACAGGAAGATAGTTTAATATTTGTATTTGTCTCGGAGACCAGGTGAACAGACTGTGTCCTATAAACCGGTGCGAGTTATATTCTGGATTTTCAGGTACATGCAGATATTGAGGAAACATACCTGTTCCTGACTCCTCTCATGCATGACTGTTGGTATATTTACAAAGGGACAACTATATGCATGACTGCAGAAAAACAAGAGCATGTTGAAGTAATATTTAAGATTTGGAGCTACGTGTAATACCTCACTTTAACTTCCTATTAACAAATCAGAATGTAAATTGCTTCATTTTGAATGATTCCTTTCGTTATCTTGGGGGTCAGTAATGTTTTCCTTTCAGAGGCAGAGATTCAGCTGCTGTATTTTCACTTTTGCCCACACATACAAAAATCCGCAACCCTTCATCCCCCGGGAGTGAAAAGGGAGAGCGACCAGGGGCCAAGAGGCTGAAAGGGAGAGTGACAGTGGTCTATCTGCTGTCTCCCATCTGGGCGTCAGTCTCTGGTTTCGCCCCGGGGGCTCAGATAAGCTCCGGACACAATAGGGACAGCTATTAAAATTCAAACTACCAGAGAGAGTCATGAAATAGTCATGGGGGGTAAGGGAAATCTACACACTCAAAAGTGGCCCCTTATTGTCTGTCTGCTTGGTAGAGCAGGAAACAAACAGCAAGTTTGGCTGACACACCTTTGTAGCCAATTTCAATACAAACTTTAAAAACAATGTGAATTTGAAATGTAATATTAGAATTTGTCAACATATATGTACATCAACCAAATATACACTATCAAATACTATAGAATAATATAAAAAAGACCCTTTAATCATTCAACACTGTTGCTATAGAAGGAAACAAACACTACCACTGAAGGGAGAAAACAGTGGAGTCAAGTATTGATCTCTGCAGCAGCATCTTTTGATTCATCTGTAATGTGAGTCCCTATAATGCATCCAAAAATGTTCCATCTACTGCACGAATTGATGCATCTCCTTTAAAATTCCTGATATGCAACAGATGTACTTACGGTACATGGTATTTAGAACAATTGATATTTCCATATACCACTAATGTAAGGATAGCCTTTAAGCGGTGATGTACTGAACAGAAATAATAAAGCTCTTGATTCATAGAGTAGAAGATATATCTATGATATAAATAGTAAAGGAGTAGTTGATTAAACTATGAAACGATGGGGTGCTATTTTACTTTGTCCAACCAACAGCACACACAATCTTTAAGAATTCTATAGATGATAATATGAAAACATTTATGGAAAAATTAGAAATGTATCTTTTAAACACGACTTTCATGATTACTCTCAAGATATTCTCTACTATTGTTTTTTTTGGATCATTCAAGTAACTGATTAATGTTTCAATACTACTACAAAAGTTTGAGTAAATTGGTAAATTTAAAAAGCAGTTAAAACAACCTGTGAAATTGTAAATGCAACTTGGCATAGATGCGTTAGTAAGACACATTTATTAATAGGGGGACGTTTCTTTGCAGAACATATACTTTTTACACATTTTCAACTGAAAATGAACTGTTTCTACGATGATGCTTCTTCAACCACTGAATGTTTGATCACAGAATTTCCCTTTTAGGATTCACTAACATAAGAAACTACTTATACATGTGTTTAGAATTACATAATTTGCATAACTTTGCCACAAAAGAAGGGGTATATTAGCACACAATGAAGCTGATTTGACATGATTGCATATTTAGCAGTGCCATATTTTGGTGCTTTAATCTTGCACCCTTGGATGAGTGTATCTATCGCTTTAGCTGTGCCTGTTCCTCCCTGAACAGAATTAGTTTGTGCTTCCTTTTCCTCTCCTCTGTTGCTGCCGGGATGCTATGGATCACTCTCCCCAACAGTTTGTCTAAACTTATCGTTAAAGATAGCTTCTCTGTGCCCTCAAGCAAGGCAGGGCTGAATCTGGTCCAAGACGGTTTATGTGCCCTTGAGTAGGAAATGCTGCCTGTCTGTATTGGCAGCAGAGGTACCACCCTTGTTCTGCCCCACAGCGGGTGAAGAAGAGAGCAGAGAGGTCAACTCCAGAAAAGAGCTGACATGGAGAGAAACAAGACGGTTATAGCGCGGGACTCTGCATATTCAGCTAAAAGCACCGCCACGCCTGTCAACTCACTATACATGCTGTTGGCGCCAGCAGCCAGTTCAGATTCAGGACGTTTCAGAGGACAAGAAGTGGATATGAAGGAAGAGATATATGACAGCAACCTAGGACAGGAATATGTCAGTTTCGCTGCATTTTTGAGATGTTCACTTATCTAAGGACAGATTTTCCAGACAGGATGGAACCAGAGTAATGAGGTGCTCCTGCTGCATGATAGTAGAAAACTTGAGTCGACAATTTGACACCACTCCCCGAACCAATACATTTATTTTACATCACAAGACAAAAATGAATGTTTTCAAATTCAAAGTACAACAAACAAGGACAGAAAACGTGACTACACTTTGGATGAATAAAAAACAGCTGATTTAATTTCTACCTTGAATAGCTGTATTTTAAAACTACACAACCACTTATTTGAAAGCTAAGTTAGTTTGGGGGAGAATCAACCACTGACAATCACTTCCCTCATGCTTGAAACCCGAAAAGCTTACAGTATAATGTAAAAGAGATCACTTGTGGGGCGCCGTATAGCAGCCTAGCGGATTTAACACGCGCCCCATGCTCAGAGGTAATAGCCCTCGTCACAGCGTCTCTGCCGTTTGCTGCATGTCATCCCCTGTCTCTCTTCAGCTGTCCAATCCAATAATTTAATAGAAAGAAAAAGAAAAAAAAGAGTACATGCAAAACCTATCCAAAAAAACTCTGAACTCACAGACAACATGCAGTAAAGTGATTATTTCCATAATTCAGATTTAATTCTAATTTAGTTCACTTCTATTAAAGATAAGTACAATTTGCATCAACAATCTTATCTCTAACTCTCATAAGCATATCAATGCTTATTTGTATTAAATTCAGGAAGGTTGACTTATAATTTTTTTATTTTTAGAATTGGGTTGCTTTAAGCTGTTTCAAATCTGCTCAAATAGATAGATAGATTTTTTTTTTTTTTTTTTTACATTATCCAGTAATCCAGTATATCATATACCAAGCAGTACATTATAGTCTAATGTACACTCACACAGGCAGACATACTATACACTGTTGTGAGTCAGCACCAGGCTCTATGGGAGCAGGCCTATGAAGTCTGGTTTTTGGCATCAGTCCCCTTAATTCAGTCAGGCATCTCTTGGGACAGCTGACTTCATTGCAGGCCATGTACATGACTGTGTGTCTGTGTGTGCGCATATTTGTGTTTGTGTGTCTACGTGTCTGGCTGTGTGATAGTCTCTGACAAGCTGGGCTTTAAAAGAAGAAATTATCCACTGCCTCAGAAAAAGTTCTTTACAGTACAATAATAAGAAATACACTTAATGTGCGGCACACAAATATAACCTATATTTTCCTGGTAGAACTGCAGGCATTTTATCAATGCATCATTCTTCTGTAAGCAGTGTAATTCTCAAAAGGAAAATCCATATAGCATCTTAGCTTTTCAGCTGATATTTATCACCTGGAATAAAAAGTGGTACAGTTTACAGATTAAATGTCATTAAAGGACATTTCTCATACAAATATAAGGCTTGTTCAGGACTAGTTATGTATTTCAGCGGTCCTTGTTTAATCTCTGTTTGGGGAGCCAGCCCAAATTCTCCTTCCCCAAACATAGAAATCAAACTCTCATATAAAAGCCTAAGCATCGGAGAACTGAATGCACTTCAAAACACGTCCCGGTGAAAATGTTCACACGCCACCTGCTCATCTTATTCAACTGAGCTGCATTCAAACATTGACCAGCTTTGCAACCAAACAAATCAAGTAGTAAGGCAGACAGGGGGTCTATCTATTGGCACAAACAACTTCATAAATTAAATTAAAATTTTTAATCAATGCTTTAAAAAATGGGAAGCTGCATGGGAAATAACATTTAGGATTGACCTTGTTGCAGGGCGGAGAAGGGGGGAGGGCATCAACAGTGAATCACTTTTAAAAGGGTATTCGTCCTCACCAGTTTTCTTCAAGATGGTAGGAGGTATACATGGTCTGTTGTATTGACCATTTATGACTAATTAAGTCTGTAATCTGCATTACTTGATACCGTCTCTAGAGAATGAGATAAATCATTATAAACCATTCTGTGCTCTATTATGATGACATGATTTATTTGTCCTGAAATATTAACTAGTAATACCATAAGCCAATAGTTTTTTCCACTACTCCAAATGTTAGCCTTCAAGGCAAATTGAGCTCTCCTGAAAACACTGTTGATGTATCATCACAACTACTGAAGAACTGATTTAGTTTCATGACATAAGCAAACAAAAACAGAGCAATGCTAGTGGAGATTATAACATCAGTCAGCACTAGTAAAACATTCCCAACTCATGATTTACGATCACACAATGTGACAGTGGTCTAGATCTAATAGCCAAGATAATAAAAAAGGGAGGAAGATCAAAAGAAGCGAGTTAGCTTCTCTGACCTGCTAGGCGGATGATTACATTTGCTCAGCGTGTTTGATTGTAACAAAGCGAAGTCTGTCTTCAATATATTGAGCCAGGCAGTACAACACAAATATCACATAAAGGGTATGTTTAATAGGGGCGTGAATCTTTCATTATCTCGTAATTTAAATTCCATTCCTAAGGGTAAAATTCCAGCTAAAATTGATTTTTGATTAAAACCAATTCCCGATTTAAGACATATTCCCTATTTGTTACAAAGGGTTGTTTTTAGAATACACAATGCGCTCTAACGTTTGCCTTCAATGAGAACGGGACCAACCGAATGCCTTGTTGCTCCGTAGACAGTAGACTGCTGAAAAAGTCACTGTCTCGTTTCATAGCTGTAAAAGCATTACCTACTGATACTGACACATCCTAGAAACAAATATAGAACAAGCAGAAGATAGTGCTGAAAATTCCTGTCTGGTCTGACCGTCTCTTAATTGTCTTCCAACAGACTGTTTTCTGTTGAGACACGCTCATAACCAGACAGCGCCGGGTGCTGCTCTTTCTCTTATTAAAAGTCAATGTAGATCGCCAACTAATGATCTATCTCCCTCCCACTACTATAAAGCAATGATAATCCATACAGATGATCAAAAAGAGGGGATTTTCTTAAACAGAATCAATATCACAGTGCTGTAAAAAAAAAAAAAGTGAGTCAATTCAAATATGTTGGCCTATTAAAAGGCGGTAGGAAAACAAAAGCTGCCTCGGTATCGTAAATGTTGCAGAGAAATATCTTGAAGAGAGTCTGATAGAAAAGGGTATGAAACACTGAAACAGTTGCAACTTTTTCAGGTTAAAGGCTCAGTCATATTCATATGCTGGTGCTGCTCTAAGAGAAACCATAAAGGACGGGATATGTGTCAGTCAGTTTGATGTTTCAAAAACTCCCCCATGGTAGGAATGCGCAAGCAGAGCAGAGAGAGTGCTCAGGACAGCAAAATGCATAAAGATGCTCATGCTCTGCTGAAATAAAACAAGTGCACATACATTAATTAAATTCCAGAATTAAAGTATTTCACGTCTTTCTTTCTTTTTAGGAGGGTTGGGAGTTTGCTTTGGGGTGGCGGGGCTGCCCGTCCAAATGAATAATATGAGAAACACTGCACAGAAAGTAGAGTTTCCCAGATTCAAGCCTCGAGGCAAAATGGCAACACATACACAACAGGAGATGGATTGTCATCTTTGCTTTAATTTGAATCTGCAGAATGTTACTGGACTGCCGTGACAAAGATCAAGGTAATAAGACAAAGTAAGGTCCTTTGGCAGAGGTGATGCAAATACCAGAGATCCTTGTTTTTCATTTCTATGTTAATCCAGCGAGTTCATTTCATTTGACGACTGCCTGGTTTCAAAAAAGACATACCATAACCTGTATACAGAAGCACTCCTTAAGACTCCAACATCTCCCTTTACCTGGTTAATCTTCATAATATTGCATATAAGAACTGCTGGGGGGTAATTGACCACAATACCGTTTAAGCCTGCCTCAAGGTCACTGCTCCGACACTGCAGAAGAACACCTGTGTGAGTAGTGGTGTGGCTTCATTGCAGAGCAAAATGGCTGAATATCATTTATAATCTGTCCTCCGAGAGCTGTCTCTCTCTCTTCTTCACTGCCTCCCATTACACTCTCTTTCTTTTTCTAGCTCCTCTTTCTTACTGAGTCACTAGGAAAAGGGGGAGAGGGAAGGAGAGGAGCAGAGGAGTTGCAGAGCAGGAGAAATTGTCCTTATTAAAGAGACCGCTGCTCCATGTGATAGATCCCTTGTGGGACAGAGATTAAATAGACTGCGTCAGAGGGGAACGCGCTCGCGGTGCTGCGACTGGAGGACGCATTAAGTATGATCATCAGGGAGGGAGGGATGGAGGGAGGAAAAGAAAGAGAGCAAGAAGGACAGATGGAATGAGGGAAAGCAGAGACAAGCAAGTGGGGGGAAAAAAGAAGAGGAGAGACAACGTGTTTTAAATAAGAAGAAAGAAATGTATAGAAAATGTTGCAGAAACCAGACTGAAATGTGGACTTCACTTCAAGGGAGGGATAAAAAAAAAAAGAGTAGAAGGAAAACAGGCAGAAGCTGGGTGTGAATGAAGGAAAATGAGAAAGAGCTGAGATTAAATGGGAGAGCAGGAGAGGTGTTTTTTTTATTTATTTATTTTAAAACCCAACTCTGCAGGCACAGAGAGGAGAGAGGGAGAAGCAGAGGAGAAGATGGAGGTGGATGACAGATGCGTGGGGCAAACTGTTTCCTGAGTTATGTATAGAACTCATAAAGGCCTCGTCATGGGAACAGTGGAGAGATATGTAGGAGGGAGAAGAAGAGTAATAGTGGCACAGTCTTGATATAACAGAAGGAAACTACAATGTTTTACGTATGATACAAGACGGACTTGAAGAGGCAACAGCAGAATGGTAAAGGAAAGATAAGTAGAAAAATGGAGTAAGTTTATTGATTCGTATGCGTCTTACCTGCAAGGAAAAAAAAATACATTTACAGCCATCGTTCATTCATCTTATTTTCTATCTCTCTCCTGTTGCATTTTTTTTCTTTTTGTTCTTTGTCTACTTCTGCCAATGACACACACACATCGCTTTATGTGTGTCCTTGAAGTCAAGGCAATGTCACTAAGGACAAATGAAAATCTGCAGATTCCTGGATTCAGATCAATATGCAGTATGTATACAGTATGTGAGACACTGTGATGCTTTTGTATGTTACTTTGTCGAGAAATGTATGGACTGTTGTTGCTGTGTGTGCGTGTGTGTGTCTGGCATCATATCACATTCTGATAAACAAGTCAAGTGCTCACCCTGTTGAGTGGACTGTTAACGCAAGAACCATCAACAGCCTCCTCCCAAGAGGAATACAAGGCAGTGTGTATGATGTATCATGTGGACACAATTCACTACTGCCATTACTGTCATGAAAAGCGATTCAGCTGCATTCCCCACAGAGATCTGCTATAAACATCACTGTCCTGAATCAACTCATTGTCACCTGCATTTAAGCGAGACATTTGTCCACTTGTCATAGCCTGCTGCGGTCTATGCAACTGGAGGTTTCAAGGTTGATTCAAAATGTATACCAACATATCTGTTGTGTTGGCTTTGTTGCAGTCATTGTTCAGTGACCCCCCCCCTTTTTTTTACATTTCAAAGACAACATCCCAACTGATGTTAAACATTTTTCATAGTTTACAGACATGTGGAGGAGTGGTGTGCTACTTTTCTAGCACAATTACATTGTTACCAACTTAGTAAAAGAAGTGAGAATAGAAGAGAGAGATGATGAAGGTTACAGATGTAGAGCAGGTCTATTTAGGCTACGCTGTACATGGGCCCACTGGGAATCCAGCATCCACCAGCACACCAAAATAGAAATGGGACGGAGGAGAGGAGAGGAGAGGAAAGGTGCGGTGAGGCAGCCGGATTGGAGATGGAGAAAGAGAGAGAGCAAGGGAGTCAGGGCAGGTGAAAGGGGAAATGAGGAAGAGGAATAAAGGGGACAGGATGGACAGATAGGGAGGGGTACAAGTAAAATGGCAGTAAGTGATTAGAAAAATGACAGGAATTATATTTTTCATTATGAAGTTTGCTTTAAAAGGACGTTTGGCACAAGAGGTCTTTTAAAGTCAATTTTCTTTATGCCAAGTGTCATAATAGTAGGCTGAAGTCAGTTTCACCTTTACATAGTAAATATGTGCTGCAACAGAATTTAGCACTGGAATAAACTAAAGAGTGGAAATGTAGAAACAGCGAGTCTGACTCTTTCTGCAAAAAACAAAATAAGTACATTTCCTAAAATCGTATTTGATCTTCATACAATTGTTGAGTTCTAAATGTCATAGGTCTTAAGTTATTTCAACCTTTTTGAGGAATCATGTTCTTTTCTACATCCTAAAGGCCCATTAGTCTCAGCTGCAACAGAGAAGAGGTCAGTTAGTTGTGAATCACACAAGTAGAAAATTCAAAGAGCAAAGAGGAAACAAGATGAAGTGATGAAAAACGGACTCGTTTATTTTTTACTTATTTCTGTGTCTGTTATTTTGGTGTCTACACAGCATATATATTCCACCCTATCAGTTTTTTCATACAATGAAGTGCACCATACATGTCAATATCTTTCTTCATGCAGGGGTTTTTACCAAAGACTTTTTCCCCCTCCCGAGCATTACCAACCTCCAAGAGTCAATGCAGAAAATAAGTACAGTAGTACTCCACTTTAAGAGCCTTCTGAGCCTCAAATAATTCATCCAACAATACATCTAAGTGCTGAAAGAAGGACTGGGAGAAATGAGTTGGAGGAGTCATTATTATTAACCCTGCTAGAAATAAGAACCACAGCCAGTTTATGCAGGATGCAGATGTGCACATTTTTCTACATCAGTTTGGAGGTAAAAGCTTTGGGTTGTCTTTGCATCTGGTATGAACGCAATCACTCTATGTATAAAAACTATCTTTGAAGGTTGAAGGAAAGTGCCGCTCAGGGAGAAATGTACCGGTAAGTGGCAGAGGAAGTGTGTGTGTGTGTGTGTGTGTGTGTGTGTGTGTGTGTGTGTGTGTGTGTGTGTGTGTGTGTGTGTGTGTGTGTGTGTTACATACTTTCTTTTTTGAAACAGGTAACTGACAAGGTAGGTAAAATATAAGTAATAAGTATAAGTAAAGTGAAAAACCACAGAATTTTAAGCATGGATCAAATTTCTTCTAACATAAGTATTCCTTCACCTTGGAGTGTAAAGTCAAACAGTGAACTATAAAGTATATATTTATTAAAAAAAAGGGGGACTCTTGCAGTTTCTTTCTTTGCTGCTGATGCACTTTCTGCTAAGGGTGATAATAATATGAAGCAAACTAGAGGTATTAAAAATGATATTGCTGAACTTGGAAGGTATTCATGTTTTCAAACACTCACTGTTCAACTCAAATATTATTTGATGTTATACAAACATGCAGTCATATCTTAATTGCCTAAAAAGCGTGCCAATGTACTTTTGCATGTTGTAAAGACTCCTTGTGTATAATGTGGTTTCCACTCATATCTATATTTACTCCTTCTTCCCTGCACAGTCTTCTCTAAGTACACTCCTACCCTCCCTTTCTCACAACATCAAAGACTATCGATGCCCTAAGCACCTCTTCATCCTCCCGACCCTTGAGGAATGGCTTTGCCCTGAGCACTCACTCACAATTCTTTGTTTCCTACCCAGAAGCACCTGCCAATGTGCTGCAGCTTTTTTGACAGTCTCAGCTGTAATGTTCTCAAAAGAACAGTTGCACTGTGAGCACCCACAAACCGCCTTTCCTCCTATCTCAAGAGAAGCAGGTCATTCTGGAAGCAATTCCCTGCCATCCCTTCTTGGAAATGTAGCCGTAGCCTGACATCCCATCTGGCCCCCCTGAATGACTCATGCCATTCACCTGCTGGCTGCCTAAAGGGAAATGCTAGCTCCTTCACCCCACAGTAACCTTCAAGGCAACTTACAGGTAACTACATCCTGGGTGAAGGTAGCCAGTAGAAGGTTGCAGGCTTCTGTGAAAATTAAAGGGTATGAGAGGGTAATTCAGGCATGTTATACAGTAGCTTCACTTACTCATCAAACAGTTATTTCAGCATCATCATCTTCCTCATGTTGATTCCAGATATCTCATGGGATTCCCATTTGGAAAAAATGTTTTTCTTTCCTAGGATAATAATTTTTTAACCTTAATTTATATTGAGATTTCCTATGGTTTAGGAAAAAATGTTTTCCAATGACGCGTAATGCTCGTGTGAGGTGACTTTAGCTGATTATGAAACAACAGATTGAACATTTCCATAAAACCATTTGAATAGCTGAAAATGCTGCCAGTGGGAAGGTGTCAAACACAAGCCCTATTGAGACTGCCAGTTCAAGGTGTGATATTTACGCCCCTGTGATGTCTCACCTTCAATATGAATGTCATGGAGGAGAGCTGGGGAGGGAATAAGTGATCCCTGCTCTCTACCACCCTCAGAGGTAGACACAGAGGTGTTACAGGGGCAAGATGGGATCGGCGGAACAAGCAAGGGAGAACAGTGCTGTGTGTGTGCGCAGGTGTGAGAGTGTGTGTTTGTGGCCCTCCTGCTGTTTCTCTTCATGTCTTGTTTCGTCATTTTAAGGCTCTGAGCCTCTTTTTTTTTCCAAGTGTCAAGTATTTCAGCCACAATGTATTAGAAGCTTACTGCAGCTGCGTCTGAATGCACGCGGTCTTTAGAAATACGTCCTCCCTGCATGAATGGCTTTACTGACAGAGCCATTATGCATTTATGCTGCATGAAAAGCTATAGCCATTCACAAACTGTTAGCATCATTTCAGAGGGCTGATATAGGCCACAGTATACAGGGCTAATAGGTCAAGCGTGCTCAGTGCCTCTTATCATCAAATGCCGGCCCCTGGGACGCATACACACTACACGCAGCACACATGATGACAGCGAGCTATACAGAATACAGTCAAGGATAATTACCATGATCATATTTCAGGGGTAACATATGTTCTATGGAGCAACCATCCAGCCACAAGGGATCCACACAGCATAAACATGGAAACACCTGGGATCACTAAAGCAAATAGCAACAGACACCATCACTCTGTTTCCGCTTAGTGAAAGTTCACTTGGGAGATTCAATCATTCAATTTAACGACTCATAATTATAGTGAGGAATGAGAAACATGAGCACCTTGCATGTTGGCTGTGGTGCATGATCTTGAACATGACACTGAAGACTTGTAAAATGTCTTCACAAAATAAAAATATTGGAAGATTCTGGCAGCGTGTCACGTATACTAACAGAGTACTCCACAAGATTCTCCATGCCATCTTGTTAATCCAATAAACACCAGAATAATGGATGGCGCACACACATTGCAGTGTTTTGAATAATCCATCAGGTCGTGGACTGCATTTACATACATTATGAAAAGATCCTTAGAGCCATTATTTTGTATAATAAGTATTGAATACTGATGGTATTTTAATGGTAAAAATGACGATATATTAACCAGTATTGTTATCATGAAGTCAGTCATACAGTGGAGCTCCTGAAGTGTCAGGTTTCACAATACACCACATTATATTCCTATTTTCTGTCATGACTTTAATTACTTGAATTTGAGTTTTACTAAAAGTCTGCTGGCTGTGATTCTGGGTTAGTGTTTAGAGCACTAAAAGTATTCAATATTTGTGTATCTAATCAGAATTCTCACGAGGAGGGGGAAATTAAATTATAATTTTATGTCTTATGATAATTTTATTGCTAGTTTAAATTCAGTCTGATTTCAGTATCGCTTCAACACTGCAGGCAATTTTTCAAACGTACGTTGCAAATATGGTGAGAAGCAATAGGCACCGCATCCTCTTTCATTAGACTCAATGTTCCTCAGCGTTTTAATTTTCTTCCGTACCATTCGTTTTTAGTCTTTATTCTTCATGGAGCCTTACAAGTCTTTTTGAATAGATCTGCTTCATTCTGCTGTTAGATAGGCAGAGTGGACCTGGACCCGGTATTACCACCAGGTGACCTAGAAGGGGTGCTGAAGACCGGGGAAAACAATCTTCTATGACCATCAGCCTATAGGGTTACAGGTTACCTCTGATATCACTCAGGTGTCACTGATCAAAAGATCCCTACATCAGGGGGAGGTGGATAATTTCAACACTGTCATAAATATTCAATACGCACATGAAGGCATCAGAGAGGGCTGTTTTTTGTATGCTTGCTGTACACCAGCTTGGGATGAAGAAGAAGAAAAATCTACTTAAATGCAGTATGAGTACCAAGCAAAAGGTACAGCAATATCTGAAATAGATGTCCATATAAATATTTGAATAACCTAAAGAGGATATTATGGCATAGCTTAGGTAGGTATGTAAGGGAATATCAAGGGATCTTAGGGTACCAAATGTGGTGCTTAATGCAATTCTCCACTTGTCTTCAATGATTTATTTATACCCCTCCATAATTAAAACTAGGGTCATGATACAACCACACTGTCCTAAACTTCAGAAATGAAGTGTTTTCTGTATTTTACAATAACCAAAGAATAATGACTAATAAATATGAGCTTTTCTATTTCCCATATGTTTATTATCATGTGTCTTGTGCTTTTTATGTCGTTCATTACCGGTCCATCTTTGCAGATGCCAAAGCACAACCCACGTGGCCAAAAGCCTCACCATGTTGCCCCAGAGACCTTCTCCTTGATAAGGCTACGGCTGATTGGCTGACAGAATGGGAGAGTGACATGAGCGGGTGTGGGTGTAGGGGGGCCAGTGTTGCATGGGGGTGGGGGGTGTGGGCTAAACTGTCCAGAGAGATTTCGATGCATACTAAACAGGTCTCACACTAGCTGGCTGAGAAGAATTTTCATTAGACCCTTCAAACAGGACTCCTCCTCTCTCTCTCCCTCCCCCCACCCATTTCTCTAGGTGTTTTACACGGTTTGTGCATGTTTTGCATTACATAAAACAGGTGTAACAGGTGTATAATGATCGATATCCAGTCCAACAATGAATACATTAAAAACCTGCCAAGCAGGACACATTCTTTAAGATGACATCTTCCATACAATTCACACCAGTGCACACACATGTTCAAATACACGGAAAAGAACAGGACTCACCTTCTGTTGGTGAGGTTTTCAGTCGTTTGCACAGTCCCTCTACACCCCCGTAGTCCTCCTGGAGCTTGACCACCGCCTCTGTGCCACGCAGCTCCATGAGCGAGCGCAGATCCATGACCGAGCAGCCGAAGCCTGCCGCATGGTTCTCCTCGTTTCTTTGGTTCTTGGCATAAAAATCGCTGTTGGACATGTCCCCCATGATGTCAGCTTGTCAAGTCAGATAGATAAGTGTTTCTTATTGCTTATAGATCAATCAAAAACCTTGCACAACTGAGGGATGAGCTCAGGCTCATCTGAAAAAATCCAAAATAGGTATCAAGCAGGCAACCAACCAAAAAAGGGGGAAAGAATGCCACTTGTAGGTTAAGTAGGCAGACAGAGCGATTAAAAAGGGAGGGGGGGGGAATCCGGGGGGGGTTAATCGATGAGCAGTTTTGCTGGTTCAGGAATGACTGTCAGATATCAGTAGACCAAAACCATCAAAGAGGAGAAACAGAAGAAAAGGAGAAAGAGCAGCAGCAAACGAGGAGAGGAGGGGATGATGAAACACAAGTGGGGAGCATCCAGGTGAGCGTTGGAAAGCCCCAGTGGTCAGGTCCTGAGAAGGGAAATGATGGTGGTGTCAAGTCCTGTAGGTCTCAGGCTCACCACGGCTGCAGTCCAAAACCACTCCATGTGTTGCTTCCCATTGCTGCTATTCTGCTGTTGCCTCCGCTGCCTTTCCGTCTCTACATGGTGGTCTTCCCCATCACTGCTAGAGAAAGAGAGGGAGGGAAAGGGGACAGAAGGTGAGGGAGGAGGAGGGAGAGAAACAGAGAGAGAGAGAGAGAGAGAGAACACGAGAATTAGAACGGCGTTCTCAGAGCAGGAGAGAATGCAGCGGTAAATGGTGCACAGCTAAAGGACAACCTCTCCTGCCTGCTGCAGTAACCGTAGCTCTGCTGTCTCTATCTACTGCTACTGCTACTGCTGCTAACCTCATTCTGAGGACACACCGACTGACAGAGAGAGGGAGAGATGATACGAAAGAGAGGGAGGGCGGAGAGAAGAGGATGCTCCTTTCTGGTGCAGAGCAGAGAGGAGTTGTGCGGGCGGGAGGCTGGGGCTGCTCTGACGACAGAGCGGAGAGGCAGCACGTAACACTGCGCTGTCACAGGGAGGATGGGCTGAGCTGTGGAGCTGTTGCTGCTCTCTCACCGCTACTGCTTGCTCTCATTCTACAGTGAGTGACCTCTCTTTTGCAGTCTCTCAATCTCAGCGGTCCATTCTTCTCTCTGGTGTCTTGTAAAGCCTGGCACTAATTATTTCACTTCATGTCTGCTGCCCTCTAATCTTAGAACCACAGTCAGTTTGCAGAAGCGACTTCTGAAGAGGTAAGATGTTACACTCCAATGCACTGTTGTTCAAGACATTACAGGAGCTAATATGGCTTCAAGTGTGTATAGGGCTCAAGCCTTGTTACAATGTCCCTTCCAGTGCCCACATAAACCAGTCTGTTTTTGATTACTGGCGTGCTGTGGTGATTGAGTACTATAACCTCTGAATCCACTGTTCACTTATAGCTATGTGACAGCACACCTTTTTTTTCCCCAAGATTTTTTTATTGGCCTTTTTGTGCCTTAATTGAAGAGACAGGACAGTGGACCTAGTATTTTGCTGTTGGAGTAGTTTCTATCTTCTCCTGGTAAACAGTAAAAATGTCATTATTTGGCCAGGTGAAATGGACACAAATACATATTTATGTGTCGCAGTAAGATTCTTAGAAACTAGCTGACACCTTCAAAATGAAACAGTAAGAAGTTTAACTCAAAAACAGACGGTAGAACATTTCAAGACACAATTTTTCTTTCCATTAGTAGCCTGTTAGCTACAAAAGGAATACGTGGAGATTTCTGGTTAAAAATGTAACAACATGAAGATAGTAAGGATTCAATTGGTACTCGTTGCATAGGCTGATTAACCAGAATTACACAATCAGCAACATATTCATTGGCAAACATCAAGTGTGATGATTAGGGATGTGAAGTGAAAATAAAACATCATCGACGTATTTCTCATCGAGTTGAAAACTGTCTGTGAGTGCATACTGTAGATGCAGAAGCAGCAGCCAATATGATGGAGTCTGATGTTGAACTTAGCAACAGTCTATCTTCTATGTAAAGAATCATATAAGATGCCCTCACCACTTTTAAATTATGTGTACCGCAGCTAGGGGAGAAAAAGATCACAGCTGACAACAGGATATGATACAGAGTCCTCTGATTGTGCCAAAAACTGAAGATATAGTTTCTAACAAACACTCTCCGTTTGTTTATTATTATTAGTATATTTTCCCACTCATATACTTTGTCATTGAAGTTTTCTTAGAAATAGTGTAAAATCTCTTCTCGTCTTGTTCTTGTGTATCATCACACAGCTAGTGATGATACAGCACAGATGGGACTTGTAGCAGACACAATGGTGTGCTCAGGAACAGCACTGACCTTGTCACAGCACGGCGGTGAGAGACCCTGCCAACACGTGAATACACATCTGTATCTCCACAGGAACCAGGCCTGGCTGCTAATGAGCTCAAGCCATTACTGAAGTGACAAAGTTAGACAGCGTTGGCAATGTCACCTGAGCAGGTGCGACCTAACAAACCTGCTAAACATGTCTGTAGTGCAGATTAAGTCAGTGATGAAAGCCATATAGTGCATTTACTCAAGTAATGTAATCCAGTACAATTTGAAGGTACTTCTACTCTTCAATTATGTTAAGACAAACATGTTACTATTTTTGGCAAATCTGAAATTCCAAACCTACAAAGCTACTGTTGGGGTGGTCTACAAGATTTGTATTTGGAAAAAAAAAAAAACATAATCAAAATTAAAGTTAATAGTATGCTACTACAAATTAAGCTACCAAGCATCCCAAGGAAGTAAGGTGAACAGCAAAAAGCTGTTTGTGAACAGCCACTTAATAATAGTAATAATATTAGCATGGATTTGCATAGTGCAGTTAAAGGGACCCAGGGATGCTTTACATGAGGGCAGAGCAGCTCCAAAGCACAATTAATATATTTACTGACCGAATATTGATAATCGAAAAAAAAGCCCCCAACCCCAAATTTTGAATGCTGGTCTTTTTCTTGTAACAGTACACAGTAGTATTTTTGCTCTCTGTTATTGCTCCATTCTTCTACCACTGGATCAAGTGGCTTTTCCAACTAAGACCAATGATCGGTTTAACACCTACACAACAGATTAATATGATAATGATTCATTACATAAAAAATTACTTTAAATACTCAAGACTAATTGGGTTTTGGCTAGTTTTTTTTTTTTTTACATTAATTAAACATACAAATAAAAAATGAAGCACAGGCCGGGACTGCATCTTTCTCTATTTTTTCTCCAACCTTTTATGCCGTCCCCCTTTCCTGCCGAAAAAGGTCCAATCAATGTTGGCGGTTCTCACTGCATGCCAAGGCAGACATCTGTGCCTGCCAGATCCTCCAAAAAAATGCTAAATGAAAGCAAACAAATGTTCTCCCAGGAAATGAGATGTGTATGTGTGTGTCTGGCAGAATGGTTTGGCAAGTGGCTTGCTTAGGAGTGAAACTACGGTACATCAGAGGGATCCTGACACCTTTGTCAGTTTTCCTGGTAAACCTTTACTTTACCACTGAGGAAGAGTTTTTTTCTCTTTAGCAGCTAATTGGTTAAAAACTAAATAGATTAGCAAAATATAAACCAGCTGGTTTCTGGGGGTCCTATAGATACCATACAGATTGTATCAAAACAGCACCAGCAGGGAACACATGTTAATTCATATAATAATACATCCTATTAATATAACCAATATTAATCAAGACAGATCATCAAAAAGAATGTATAGGACAGAATTTCTAAGTATGAAACAGGAGCACACTAGTTAAACTAAACCGCCCCACAATGCATTGCTGCTCTCAGACTATCCAATCCCAGAGCTGGCAGCTTTAAATAACAGCAACTTTTCTGAAATACATTTTACATTTAAAATGACTATGAAGCTTTATTGGTAATGAAAGTTGATATATATTTTTTCAATTTTATTTACTGATGGACAGTCACACTAGCTTGCTGCTAGCTTATCCAAAGTAGCTCGGACTGGAAGTATGTTGCGTGACCTGTAGTGAAGGATGTTGCTAACGGCATACTGATCATCTGATCTAATGGAACACATTGTAAAACACAGAATTTAGAAAAATTCAAATTCAGTTTCAGCTCAGTACTCAGTGATACAAAACTATGGAACCAAGAGGGGGGATCAGCAGATTAAGCAAGAGAGAGGCTAGGATAAAGGTAAGGTGCACTGTTGTAGAGCTGTGTAACTTTAAAGCCAATGTTATTCTTTGTATACAATGTAAACTCACACACAGTCACACATAAACTGAGTGTTCATGAAACTGACTTTTTATTCCTAAAAACAAGGGAGGGCAGCTGTAATTAGAGCTATTGTTGGTATTTAGTATAAGGTCAAATCCAGAGGAAGTCAGAGTGACAGAATGGTTCTTCCTTAATGTTGAATCATTAAAGCACTCTTTAAAGTGGTTGGGATATGAAGCTTTTAATGAAAAACAATCACTCCCATCCTGTCTTTGTACTTGTCTGTCTGTCTGTCTGTATGCTGTCCCATGTCTTTTCTCTTTCAGCTTCACCTGTTTAACTATAGCTGACTAAAACTTCCCTGCTGTGCGGTTCCTTTGTCTACATCCCTGCCTACATGTCAGTCCATCTCCATTGTTGCCATCCTCCCCGTGGCTTGACAGTGAGTAATGAGTATATCATCAAGCACTCAAAGAGAAAGTGAAGAATTTGCAATAATTAACAGCATTTTATTATAAGAGTGAGAACACTAAATTGGACTTTATGAACTTTAACCGCATATGGGATCCAACTGTCCAACTGAAAACATGAAGCTCTCAGCCAGATGTTTAGACCATCTGACCAGCATACTGTACACTTTGTCCTATGAACAGCTGATGAAACAAAAAGGGATCTACCGTAGCTTTAACACAGAAAATGGTTATTAAAAGCCAATGCAGCAACTGTTTCTTTACTGCAATGTTTTCTCATACAAGTACCTATATGAATTAAAGAATGGAAAAACACAGATAACTGATCTAATGAAAGTTGATGCTGAATTTTTGAGCTAGGATGAAATTGACCTTATTGCATCATTTCGGGACTCATTTTGCTCCAGTCGAACAATGCATATGACTATACAAAGATACTCTGAATGTGATTTCTTAAACTATTATTTTTTGGAAGAATATGCCAAATGGTTAGACATTGTCAATCACTTCTAGGACAGAGCTTTTTTTGTCCCCTGCAGAATTGGTTGATGATCATCTGTAATTCTCTGTCACATGTCCTGCAGACAGTGCTGAGAGTATTGGGTGAACTCTGTGTGACAAACAACTTGACGTCCCCCTTTTCTGTAGTTCTGGCTGGAGTCTTTACATTCACCAATCTGGGGCACATGTAGTTTAGTCGTTTAGGACTACAGGTAGTCGTATTACCTTCAACTTTTTGTTTCAAACTTACTAACTGTTTTTCATTAAAATGGCAAGTATTAAGTTTCACATCAAACATAAAAAAAATCAAGCAAAAAAAATGAAAGGCAAATAAATACTCATCTTTATTTTTTATGATTCAAAACTAAAGATTTTTTATTTTTTTATCGTGATCAAATTTTAGGTGTCAAGGTTCATTTTGAGGCTGTAGTTAATATTGTTGAGAAAAGTAAAATCCCAGAGTGCAGTTTTTGTAAGTGTGTCTTGATGAAATCATCACACTCTCTCTTTCTATATTCGTCTTCAAGTCGAGACTTCCCACACAACGCGCATTATAATACTGTGTTTCTTTTTAAGCATTAATTTTACCCTCGACATGTTTTTCTCTATCTGATTGTGCCTCGTCTGCCAGGTCTCTCTGTTCTGCTCTGTGATTATAACGTGATTGATGAAAAGATCCTCAATGCTAATTGCTGCTTTCTCTTTAATGAGCAGTTCCTATAGTCTGACAAGCAGTGAATAGTTTGTTGTTGTCCACAGTCAAGCCATGCATATTCTCCATATGTCTGTCTCAAAATGTCCTTGAGCACAGTGAGGAAGAGGTAAGCCCACTGCACCACCAGCAGCAGCACTGGCATACAGCACCCCCTGCCTTTGACAGGAAATAGTGCAGGAGACTTCAGTGACGATAGAGTTGCTCTTAACACCTGCACTGTAAATATGAAATCATAATCTTGAACCCAACTTTACAAGTGCTCAGATATTTGTTGTTGCATGAAGACTTTGGTATCATAAAGGATCGATCATATTCATTATAAGGGGCTTTGTGGGAAGGACTTGACAGCACCTTCTGATGTGATGAAATTGATACAACATACTGTAGTTGAAAAACTAGGATTTGGAGATTGTGGCTGTGTGGCTAAAATTGCATCCTCCCTTTTATTCTATATACACAAATGGACATTGCTGTGTATGTAACTTTTTTTGCTGATTCATTCTTGCTGTCATGCAGAGATCACAAACATTTGTGCCAATCTTAAATCATTGCTTTTGTAGCTCATAATTTGCTTGTCCTATTGTGATCAATTCAACTAAATCTAATTTTTTTATTCAGCTTTTTCTTTTATACATGTTGTTAATCACCAGCAAGACACTACAGGTTTATTGGTTAACCATTTAGGAAATGCATTTTGTCGTAAGCTGCAACAAATGTAGGGAATGAAAATGATTAATATCTGCTTCGCTGCCTGCAGGGGTAGTTGGACCGTTCTAAAGGAATCCCCAAAAACACACTCATTTGATAGCAGCTGCTGCGCAATACTGCACTGCAATATCCAAACAAGCACACTGAGAAAAGACGAAAAATGTGTTAACTGACATTGTCTCTGAGGTGAATTGTTATATAACTACCACACGGAGAGAGCCTGCTTTCAGCCACTATCAGCGCTCTCTAATTGGGTTGAAAGCAGCTGTCATGCTAACTCAGAGCCGCAGACACAGTCTGACGAAGAAAAAGGTTATTTTAGAAGCCGATGCTGGAGCTCAAAAAGTACTGCAGCACCAACTCACATCAGGTAGTGCATAAGATGAAGTAGAGAGGGGGGGAAATGAGAACGCAGATGACTCAGACAGAGCGAAAGAGACACTTGTGAATACATATGTATGGTTGTGCTTGGTCATTGTTAGCTTATTAGATGGTGAGGGTGTTTTTTTAGAAAAGATAGGCAGCCGCAATAGCTGCACGGGCTGAAGTCGAGAAGCGAGAATGTGAAAGCTGGTGATGATATGCTGTAGCTGTGAAATGGCTGGGTTAGGCAGAGGACAAGGAACTGAGTGATTTATGTTTATGGTCAGGAAAAGAGAAGCCCAAATGGGCCCTATCTCTCACATCTGTGAAAATCTTCTCCAAATGAGGACAAGTAGTGCCTGAATTATAAAGTAAGTTGTGCTACAGTGGCTGACCCATCTCTGCCTCATGGTCCTCTACACTTCTGTCTGCCTCCTTTGCTTTATTCTGCTTCTGCAGCACACACGTCAACTTGGGCGATGTACAGATGTACACTTTCCCCTATCCTCGGCCCCTGCTTAAAATTAAACTGCCTCATCTCAAGACGTCTGTCCCTCCTTCTTGCAATGAGACATTGATTCATTCTTTGATAATGAGTTCATCCCTATCTCAAACAAATCATTTAAACTCCTGTTTCTTTAAGTCCCCCTTGGCTCAAAGCCTGTTTTCTTCTGATTGGTCAGCTTTGCTGGAACATGTCAGCCCTGCGTCATCCTCTTGCATGTTCAAAAGCAAATTCAGTTATAAGAACCTTCATAATTTCTGACTGTTCATCATTATGAGTGTGTCAGTGGGTTTTTGTAGGATATCTTTATTTTGTAAATTAGTTTCCGACTTATCAATGACATCAAGGTGGTTTTGGGCTTTGAATAAATTAATAAATCTTTTTTTTAAAAACAAACAAATAATAAATATTATTGGAACATGATGATCTAATAGTAAATGTTTGAGTAGTGTTAGCTCAATAGAGTTGGGGATGCTCAGATGCTTTAACAGGATGTGGTTTCGTCCCTGTAGGATCATATTTTGCAAATGAGAAGCAGGTCTGCTATATGCCAGGAATTCTCGAATCAAACTAGACTCCCAACCCAGCTCCCCTGGAGCATGGCATCTAGCTGTCAATCACCTTGTACAGGAACTCAGGGAAGTGGAACTGAAGTCAATCATACATGGAGTGGAATGAAGAGAAAAGTTCATTCTGTTTTTTCAATACTGTCTGTGCAAGCGTTGCTATTAAGCAGTAATATCTGAAACAAATCCTATTAGAACACATTGGTGACTAAGTTGTAGGGCTGGGAATCTTTGGATGTCTCATGATTCAATTTCGATTCTTGGGGTCATGATTCCATTCAGAATCGATTTTCGATTCAAAACGATTCTGGATTCAAAGAATATTTATGAATTAATACTTCAGGATCTACTCCAGTCATCTGTGAGACTGGCTGAATTTCTTGTTGCTCTATTTGGCATTCTACTGAGTTAAAGAGCAAGTTTTAGCACTACGCAGGGAGTGACTGATTTTTTGAGCCCCCCCCCCCCCCCCCCAAAAAAAAAAGAAAAAGAAAAAAGTTTTTGGGAAGTTATGAAGGGATTTTAAATCTTAGAAGAGAAGAATCTTGATTTTTACATAAATCGATGTTTTTTCCCACCTCTACTAACTTGACAGAATGACATGGATGATTAACAGTGTGAGGGGAATATAAGTTGGCTAAAGAGTATCAATGCATCTTTTTTTTAAATTTTTATAAAAGACTTTCATTGACATTGATCTCTTGGGCTAGACTTTCCTGCTACTACATAAAGCCAAGGCTACACACACTACACTACACACACAAACACTCAAACTCAGACAGTGTAGCTTAGCATCCATAAATCAGAGTTCTTCACAGGACAGTTAAAGACAAATAAGCAATACATTCAACTTTTGCTCCAAGGAAAAATTGATGGGACTGCACGCTGTCTCCTCTGACAGAAGACAAAAAGATAAAAACAAGCATCAATGTGGAGAAGCAAAAGCAACTGCATGTTTTCAGTGAGACAAGCAGTTTGGCTTTATGGGTGGCAATGTAGATTTTAAGATGTGAACAACTAACTTATTAGTCGCCCATCGCGACCTGAACAGGACAAGCGGTATAGATAATGGATGGATGGTAACATCTATAATACATTTCCTCTGACTTTATCATGTGTTTAACTAGTATTAATGGTTATGACCAAATACATGCTAAACGTGTGACATACTCATTTCAATCGTAAAGAGATGAACTTGGTTAATGAAAAAAAATGCCTTTATGGCTTCAGCTTCTTGTTCTCCTTAATGTAGTACAGATTTAATTAAGACGCCTCACAAACACCCTAGAGCAGTGGGTCTTCACTGGTGGGTCGGGACCCAAAAGTGGGCCACAGAGCTGTTTGAAGTGGGTCTGGAAATTTTGCAATGAAAAACAATTGTATCAAAAAGTCTATGAAGTTTGTTTTGTTCCATTTCTTTGTTCTGTCACATTTGTTTTACCGTTTGAGGTCCAAACTGCAAATTTTCATTAAAAAAAAAAATCAGAAATTAGGATTGCAATTTTTCATGAAGGAGTTGGTGGTGGGTCCTGACCAGCTCGACCAGTTGAGAACCACTGACCTAAAGAAATGTCATCAACAGACTCACGGAAACTACTGTGTACAAAGAACCTTTGGAAAATGTTGCAGGTGTACCTTTTCACTCATGCCCTTTGTAAGGATTACGACTCTGACTCTCTTAGTGCACCAAATTCTGTATCATAACCTTACTCATTTCAACCCCCTAAAACAAATCTGATTTAATCTGCCCCAGCACCACATTCATTATTTTCAGACAATAATGCATCAAACAAGTGGATGACAAATGTGCTCATGGGGATTTTACTAATCCACACACAGTATGTCACACGGTGCAGTCCACATGTACGATGGTTTGCAGAAGAGAAACAGACTTACACTTGTTACTAACCAAGAGAGGCCTGGTAAGACATACTGAGTCATCATCTTTTAAGGTTGAATGCTTTTTGGTAATGTGGTAGGGGCTTTGAAGTTCAACTTCTAGGAACAGGTCACAGCTCAAATCCATGACATAATGGTAATGGCAGCGAATACTCTTGCAGTCTATATAAGCGTCTGTATTTACAGATTCACTTAGTTTCAATCTTTTTTCCTCTGGAACATGTGCTTTGAGGTACAGCTGGAAAACCATCTTTCAGGAGAGGTTTTCAACAGTTTGTATTGACTTAATGAGAAGCTGAACCAGTGGCACTGTCACCTCAGTAAATGTCACAGAAATGGAAAACTGCAAAGCCATAAATGAGACAAATACCCGGTACCTGCCCTCAAAAGTGCATACTAATTTTTTTTTTGAATGCATTCATAATGAAAAGCATCTGAGAACTAACTATCCTCACAAGAAAAATAATGTTCTGTGGTGGGCATTCACATTCACAGACAAAAAGGTAGAACTTCTCCCCATAACACATAAACATGTTCACTAATTAATACAAGCAATTATCTGTCACTACTCAAACAAACCAAACAAAATGAGTTTCATCCCCCGCCCTCGACCATTTGTCACCCTGTGGGTCAGGATCGTCCCCTCAGATTACTCATCTGCTCCTAGATTTGTAAGCCTTTTTTCATGTGAGCACTTTGCTGCTTTTCAAGCTGCTTAGTTTGAAAACAAGCAGGGATCGAAAAGCATGATATAGCTTCTTACAGAAGGCTATCACAGGTCAAATGACATCTGAGGTAAATAGGCGGGCACTGAATTGTCATGTTAGGATACAGAATATTCTATCCATTTTTAACAATCAGCAATGAACATTTTTTGAGCCTCATCTCAAGTGTGTGTGTGCTCTAAGGTACAGATCAGCCAATTTAAAGTGACTGAAAAGACTAAAAGGCAAAAGCATGAGTAGACAAAAAAAGAACACATGTGACGACAAGGAAGAGTATGATTAGCATACCACCTGAGTTCTAACCCGCTCACTACTTTAAACACCCAAACAAAAACCCATGTTTTCTATTTGTCTCTCGGCTCACACTCAGCACTCCTTAAACGTAACCAGTAAGCCTCTATTTAAGATTGATGTCTTCTTAATTGTAACGTCAAGACTTTGGTACTTGTATTTGTTTCATGTGGAAAAAGTGAAAGGCTTGGAACAATGACTGGTCTCTCAGATAGACATGAAAGCAAGTGGGTCGATCCTCAAAATTACGAGTTAATTTGTGCAAAGTTTCTGCAGTTTCTTTCTAAGTTGAGTCTGACACTGAACTTCAGTCATAATAACCAAAATGTAGAAGGAATTGGGGAAACGTATCAGTTAGTCATTGTTAAGTCATTTGTCATCATTTTAACTTGGTGATTTTTTTCTATCCATTGCTCTGACTTAAAGTCAGTCAAAACATGTTTTATTCCAGCCAGTCTTATTCTATATATTTTAATAAAGCATTTGTACTTCTATCTTTTCTTGCACTAAACTTAAACTAACCTCTACAATAACATCTAAAAACATAAATGGTGCATGCATTTGTGCCATTATCTTTTGGAATACTCCCATTAGTAATGACAGTGGAAGAAAAGGGACTGATACTGGTGTTACAGGATTCATTGAAAAATAGGGCAGCAGGCAGAAGGCCAAGTAAGATACACAAGCTTTGAATTTGGCTGTCCTCATCCACAGTGAGATAAGGAAGAACCATAATGGTGTAATATTATTGGCTGCAGCATAGTTACATTAGAACTCGTCTTCCCAACTGTTAATAGAACAAGAGAGAAGGATGACACAGATTCATCGGTGGCCATTTTAGTCCAGCAGAACAAATGTATCTCATTTGATCCTGAATTAGCAGCAGCTGCACTGTGTTATATTTCAGAAGCATTAATCAGTATTTCACAAACCAACACACTGTTTGAATACCGTAGTTCAATATCATCCATATCAGGAGTTTAGCCATCTGTGCATTTAAAACATGTAGGGATTATGGATTTGATCCATATGTATTCATTTATATTCATGTTTTCATTAAATACATTCACACTCCTTGTGCTTTGCTCTATGTAAATGCTATGTGCTCATTCCTATGCATGCCCACACACATACACACACTCACACACATTAACTTCTTGCTGCAAGGTCACTGGAAGATAGGAAGAAAAAAAAGTCTGCTGTGGCCCTCTCCTTGCTCCAAATGAGCCTGAAGAAATCATGAGGGAATTATCGGTCTAATTAAATTGAACACAGTCTAAGTGTTCTACAAGGAGACTAAAGACAGGAGGAGGAGAAGAGAGGTGAGGTGAAAAATAAATAAGAGTGAATGAATGACTGTAGTCCTTTGAATCAAGAGTGCACGCTGCATCACACTTTGACGTTATCAGCCCATGTTCTAATGTAGATAAATGAACTCAGATGTTACATGTAGACGTCTACATATTTTTACCTGTAATTTTATAAATTTGGAAAGATTTTAAGACAGTAACAAGTGCAAAAAGTTCTAACCCTGATCTGGATACTGTTAAGTGTTAATACTAAGAAGAACTTAACATGTTTAACTACGGCTAGAAATGTTTGTTATGGAGTGTCATTCTACAACAAGATATGTTATCACAAATCCTGATATGTGCAGAGTGTACTTCATGTTTGCTATTAAAGTAAATGCATATTAAGTGTCATGTTATCACAGTGTATGCTTGTAGTGACATTATGCATGCTTATAGCATTAATGTTAAAGGATGTACTGCTCAACTGTTGCTCCCTGTTCCTTCATTTGATCGTTTATGCAGTAAAGAAAGTGGAGAGTGAAACAACAAACACTGCAAATGTCAGTAAAAAACTTTAGAAAAAATGCAGCATTGAGGATAAACTAAGGTAAAAGCCCAAGAGAAGTTCTGTAGTGAAAATGGGAATTGAAATTGCACGACGGCATCTGATCTGAAACAACATGACTTGTTACGTTCAAGAGACATCTGGCCAAGTCAGTTATTTGAAGATACAAACTTGTAATATGGACGAAATAACCCAAATTATTCGCACACCAACTTTGTCACCTAAGGTTTTGCACCCACTACACAAAATAAAAATGCCAGACACTTTGGGCTTGGATTCCCATCAAACGTACGTGAACAAGAAAGAATGTTTTGAATGAACTTGTAAAAAAGGGAACACACTTAACCCCTCATTGTGATGACCTAAATGTGGCAAGAAATATCTCAAACATATGTTCCCAGTCCTGAGTCACATTTCGAAAAGAACTCGACAAATCACCATCAAACAAACCAAAACTATAATGACTGACAGGTCAGAAATAGAAAAGATGAACGCTATTAGTCACCGTCAGTCATGTGTCACACACACACACACACACACACACACACACACACACACACACACACACACACCTGCACACACACACACACACACACACACACACACACACACCTGCACACACCTGTGTGCACACAAACACACTCCGAGCTGTCAGATCCTCACATAACTGTTGACTGGGAGTCAAAGTCATTTCACCTAGATCAGATTAATTAGAACACTTGTACTTATTGCTGCATGCAGAAATATAACATAAAACTATTGCAGGTTGCACTCAGTGTCAAATATAAATTGCTTTTCAAAACAGCTTCAGTCACATTTCATGAGGAATAGACCGAAAAATCGTAAACATTTGTTCTCCCCACATACTGGATGTAAATAAATGGATAACATTAAACATTTAAATTATTTGAAAATATGTTGTTTGTAAACTGCACCTCTTGAGGGGGGGTGGGGGGGAGCTTTCTAATAATCCATAATCCTCATACTCCTTCTTTAAATCATTTAAATCCAACTAACTGCATGTGAACATCAGGCTGAATAATGAGTAAGATTTGAATTTCATTTGTCATCAAAAAGCATGAAAGCCTTGCAAGTTTCTACCTATACTCCCCTCCCCCCTCATCATCTCTTCTTTTCTTTCTTTCAAGGTTTACCACACTTGAAGACAAGCTTACAAAATCACAAAAGGCTACTCATAATATAACAAGAGCATTATGTTAGAGATCCTGGCATGTTCATTTTCCGCCGATGAATACTGAATGCTGTACATTGTCTTGGCTCTTTAGAATGATGCTTTTGTAGAAAAATGACAGCGAGGTCTGCTCTAACACTGTGCTTGTCGCTATGCTGCACAGAGGTGATGATGACACAGCAAAATTGAATGCACTGCGACGCTCACAGATTCTCCCTTGACTACATGAGATATGACTAAGCAGAACAAAAAGCAGGTGCTCTCTGTATAATGTAGACCTCGGGAGGTTTACTCATCTGTTGTTCCTTGTGATTGTTAAAATCATACTTCAAAGATCTACTTGTTAAATTCAATGACAAATTGGCGGGAGCACTGAGAAATGTTTGACATGACGTGGTTCTGCATATGTATTACATTTATATTGAGAAGGGAACCTAGGTATATGTAAACTGCAAGTGAAGGGGGATTTCATTTTAATGAAGAAGTATTTTAAGGTAAACTCTGAAACTGATATAGATATTATACCAATATTTCTCATGGTGAAGCCTACGTTTGAGTTAAAGTCCAGTGGAATGTTCCCAGCTTGCTGTGCAACTACTACGCCACAAACATCTTCAAAAGTGTTAATATATCTATAATGTGACTTTCAATGAAGCATCCAGTAAATTAGTTTTTTCTTTTTTCTCCTGTGCTCCATTTCTTTTCTTCTTTCCTCCTTTTTTTTTTTTTTAAGTCCGAGGGCAAATGAATGTGCACTTTGATCATGAATGTGTCATCTCCTTAATGGTTTGTATAAAAGAGAATAAGAGTGAATAGTAATAAAGAAAAGGTCATAGAGAGGGACTGACACTCTTCTGAGCTGACCGGCTGTCTTGGTGCAGTGGAGCTGATGCTTGAGGTCACACAGTCATCCCAGCCCCAACAGGGGCACAATAAATTTCCTATGACAACCTGTCTAACAGTGTGGCTGACTGAATGAATGCATTAACGACTCAATAGCTTGCTGGCTATAGGCAAGTGGCTGACCGGTAGTTTGACAGACTGCCCACCCGTACAGTTGTTTCTCTAAGTGGATTCTCCCTTCTTCTTCTTCTTCTTCTTCTTTTTTTGCACAAACTTGCTGTCATACTGAACTACAAATCACCAGGCAACAAGTCAGCGACCCTTTCTGTCAATTAGGGTCATGATCAATCAACTGCTTTGTCAAGCATGTTAAGATTCATCCAACTAGCTGGTGAAGTTACAAATTCATTGAATCTAATCAGCCAAAAAGCCTGCCCAATAAACAGCTGCCCAGGAAGCCAACAGATCTAGAAGGAGAGGTGATAATTTCCGCTATTAATCCAGTCACCATGGCGAGTAGTGAGTGAGCTAATGCAGTGAAGACAGCTAGCCGGCAAACACACACGATGAGTTACGGCAGCAAAGCCTGCTGCTATGACAGAAGCAGTCAGTAAGTGTAACAGAGAAGAGAGACTGCAGGCTGATGGCTTGCCCGAGTGAAGAGGTGTATAATACCACTTTGTTATCTACAGAGATAATAGGGCAAGGATATTTAGATACTTCAAATATTATTAAAGGCTGGCATATAGCATAGTCCTATTAAACATGCATAATGAATATGTTGTAAATATATCATGCAGATAGAAATAGATGAACTCAGAATAGCGAGATCTTCAAGCAGGAATCCATTCTGTAGGAGAATGATTAACATAACAGATCATCTTCAAGATCCTCTTCCTCTCGTTCTATAACAGATCACCAGCCTCTTAATTACCCTGCATACTCATTAAGGGCTACAGCATTGTAAATGTTCTGCATACCCTCAGACCACATGCATTCAGGGAACAACACATACCGATACATGTTCACACATTACAGCCTAACAGCATGAAGATGAAGTCTGTCCATATAATCAAAAGAAAACTAACAAATGCAGTTAAAGCTGTGAATTCATCCACATTTTTCACAAGGGCAATGTATACTTACATGGCAGCAGGGTTATTATCACCACCATCACCGCAACATGAAAGTCCTCCCACCTAAAAATGATACTGCCGCGGCACATGCAGAAGCGGAGTAACCACCAGGGCTGTGTGCAGTTAGTGTGTGTGCATGTGTGTGTGAGTGACTGTAGGTGTGCGTGTGTGTGGAGACGCGCTAAGCTGCACACTCACTGCTAGCGCCTCAGCTGGGGCTGTCTCAATGCACAGCCTGTACCATGTCAGCAGGCGGCAGGGGTTGGTGTGTGTGTTCGTGTGTTTGTGTGTTTGTGTTTGTGTCAGAGTGTGTGTGTGTGTGTGTGTGTGTGTGTGTGTGTGTGTGTGAACAGTGCTGCATAGCAGGGAGGCTGCTATTCACTTGACAAAGATTTTCCCTGACTGGATGGAGGGATCAAGATAGAAGGATGAAGTATAAAAAAAATAATAATAATAATGTAATGATTGTTGCAGATGGAGTTTGATGGTAGGTTGGCAACATTGAGAAAGAAGGAGGAGGGAACAGATATTTTCTACATTATTTGTTTTTTCTTTGTGACATTTTGCCCTCAGCGCAGAGCAATGTAGACATGCTCGAAACATGATTTTGAAAAAAAAACAACCAGAGAAGGGGGAGAGACAGAGAAAATTACAGGGGGGAATGGACTGGAGCACTGGAGCAAGACAGATGAAAGGAGCAAAAAATGAATGCACAGACAGAGTTTTTTTTTTTTTTTTTTTAAATACAGCAAGAAAACTGGGGGTTGTGGGATGGAGAATGCAGGGATTATAACCAGAAATATAAAGGTTAAAAAAAAAAAAGGCAAGGGCATGCGGGTGAGCAGAAACACAGAGATGGAGAAGAGGGAAGCTGAGAAGGGGAGGGTAACTTTCAAGGACACGGATCCTTGTCAACTCCACTCTAGTCTTCTGGAGATGGGGATACCCATTCTGCTTACGCAAATGTGCACACAGCCCCTCCCAGGGAACATGATGGCTGTGGGGCATAATGCTGTGCCTGTGCATGTGTGTCTGCTTCTTTTACGACACACACAAACACACCTGTTCTCCCCCAACAAGTCACCAGGCTATCCAGAAAGCCAGTCTTGACAATAGAGGATAACAGCTTTGTGTCATGTTGCCAGCACATCACTATTCAACATCTTGTCCTGTCATGGCTTGCAACAAGATACAAAGGGTGGGGGGTGCTTACTGTGTCAAAACGCTACCTCTCTCACCATTTTATTATTCTCTCTGTTTTGATAGTGTATTTTTTCCACGTCCTTTTTTTACCCTGTGTAAGACGCTCTCCCTCTCATGTTGAGTCACAGGTGCATTATTTAAATAGCAGACCAGCTTCCCCCTTGGATAAACACATAACTGAGCTCAGACAACTAAGCGGGCTGGGACAACATTACACAGCATGTCCAGTCAAACGCACCGTGTTGTAGAGGTCTGAGTTTTTACAAACGGCTCCACAATTGTTCCACCAGATAAGAAGAAAATTCACATTCATCAGACAAGATTTGAGTCAGAAAAATGTAGTGTTGTTCAGCACCGTAATGCTTGATTGGGAATACATTCATTTTAAATCTGCCTTGTATAAATGAGCAACTGCCTCAAGTGTCATGCTTTGGTATGTAGCGGCAACGTCTCCCGTACGTCTACATTTTACATGCAGGACAACAACAGTCAGTTATGTGACCACCCAAGATGCTATCAGACCAACTTTATTGTAAATCAGTCATGGAAAGAAAGGAAAAATTGCGGTTATGGTATGGAGCAAACAACAGCAAAGACCCAGCATGACATGATTCAGTCACTTGATTGGCATTGCATGTCCTGCAATAAATCTATTGCATACACGCACATTGCAGTTGTGATGATCAAACAATATATTATTCATCCCTAGCAAGGACCTTTATATATGATAAATATCATGATACAATACTCTTCCTAACTTAGAGAACATTTTGAAGTAGAACTAAGAATACAGTGTTCCCTGTTCATGAATGTTTCTCTCAATGCTGTCCAATAGGGTCGGTTTTATATTGCTCAGTATGTTGCACAGGCCCTTTGTTTAAATTCAATGACATTAAATTTGCTGTCCTAACATACCATGGGACTATTTCTGTACGCAGCCTTTTTCCAATGTAATAACAGCGACTGTTGACATTAGACCCTATGACAGGGGTGTCAAAGTCACATTGGGTAGTGGGATGGATTGGTCTAATTGCCTAATTGACAATTTTTTTGTCTCCCACTAAAAACATGCAAATAGTTTAACCATAAACAGTCAACTAACAGGAAATAGTGAAGGATTGTTTCAGAGATGAAGTGTGACAGCTGTGCAACCACTAACTCCTTGGTTGTTTCTTTACATTACGAGTATCAGCTCTACTTGGATGTGCTCAGGGGATCTTTCCACACCAACTGCAACGGGAGTATGGAGCAGTTTAAAATTAAGTTTCTGAGCGACAAGTTGGAAAATCGGCATGTGAACTCAGTGTGCTCATTTTAACCGCACGGTGCACGGTTGAGCACACAGCGATAGAGACCTGGATCGTCATTGTTTGGCAACACAAAAGTTGCACACAGTTAGCTTATGAGTCTCTTACAGACTCAACTTGGCTTGGAAAGCTCTCACTGCATCAAACATGTCCTTGATCTAACGGTCCGTATCTAAAGCTACAGCTTTCACTCACTGAGACTCTCCACTATATGCTGCACTGAAACTGCAGCAGGGAGGGGGACCTCCCTGACTTGCCACTGACTTGACACTTGTGCCCCATGCCAACCACCTACATCCGATTTTCATTTTCATGTGAGTGACAGTGTAACTCAGGCTTGAATAGAGGAAAAGGGATACAGTATGTGTACAGTGAAAATAATTGATAGACTACATAAATATTATAAAGACTGCAAAATTAAGTTTACATTTAGGTACAACCACAACTATTTACACCCTGAATATTATAGGGTCTTTATCTTTTCTGTGTGTTTTTCCATGCAGACTGCAGAGTATTTAATAGTCAGTAGAGCCTTCTCAATGAAGGATACTCTAAAAAATAACTTATTAAATTCCCTCAAAGCACTTTTAAGATATGACTGTCACAATAATAGGAGGGAGTTAAGGCCCCGCTGACCTTGACCTATGACCAACAAAATCTAATCAGTTCTTACTTGGGTCCAAATGGATTTTTGATCAAATATTTTGAAGTTTGCCCTCAAGGTGCATTTGATGGGCAAGAAATGTGATTAGTGAATGCCAGAACACTCAGTTGCAACAATGGCAAGCCTAGCGTGTGTGGCTTACAAAAAAGTGAGACAGCATGTCTGGACATGTACTTTTCTACAGGGGAAATCTTTGAAGAAACCTTATTGGCCTTCTATTGCTGGTAATGAGATGAAGCTTGCTTAGACTTAACGTTGATGATCGCAAGTACTTAAATACTCTATATATTATTTGTAGGTGAGTTTGTCTAATTGAGGAGACTGTGTTCATTTCTTATCTAAAAAATTAAAAACTCTTACAGGATGCTTGACAAAAAGAAAAAAAAAACTTTATTAAACGATCTAATTGACTCCAGTGTCACCAGTCGAGAGATACCACAGCAGCTGCAGCAATGCAGGGGGGAGGCATGTGGTCTTGACTGGATAACTTTGAAGGAACTTTAAAATGTCATTTTATGAATGAGTTTGAGTAAAGATTTGTATACATTGACTTTGGCTTAGTTAGGAAACCTTTAGTGTGGTGTGTACAGTATTAGTGATGGAAAAACAACTATTTGACCATTTTTATTAGACAGGGCATGGAAAAGAGAGGAATAGTTACTGACGGAGGGATCAGTAGAGAAGAAAGAAAAGGTGTGATAAAGAAAGAGAGAGAGAGAGGAGAGCAGTGATGGGGATCAGACACAGGCCTTGAATATCAATGCAGCACGTCCCAGAGATTTCAGGGCTGCAGTGCACCAAAACCTGGCGAGAGCGAGCAAAAGAGGACGAGAGCATCCAAGAAAGCCAGAGGTGGAGGTACCTGTCCTGTCCTGCACAGCCAAAGCCATCCGTTCAAATCACCATTCTTTTCCAACCGCTTAAATCATAACACAGCAATATAACCGTTACTTTTGATTTCCTTCTTCTTGACTTCCCATATGTTTTTCTTACCATTATATACAGATACATAATTTGTTAACCCATATGTTCAGAGGGAAAATACTTTCTTGTTTACATGGAAATGCATTTGAGCACTCGTCTCATTTACATGAAAGTCAGCTTCTCCCCACCCGAATCCTGCAGGTGTACTAATTTTAAATAACTGCTGCAGGCACGCCTTCCCACAAAAGAAAACACAGACCTGTATTTAGCACAAGAGAAAATGTATGCCATCCATCTTAATTGAATGAGAAGTCATTCAAGAAGCCTATTAGACACATTAGTAGAAGGCACCTCATCCTCTTTGTCCTTCTCTCTATAAATGGCCTCTTCCTTCCCTCCATTTCCTTCAACAAGGGATCTGTTAACTCATGAAGCCCATGTTTACCTCGGGTCAATCCAACATCTCATATCCTGGTCACTAGCCACCAGCCAATAACCATTAGCCTTATTAATTGCGGAAGCCTCAGACCATCTCCTGAGTGCTGTAGTAAAACAGGACCATGCACTGTGTCTGGGTGCAAGCAGGCACACAACCATGCAGTTAATGAGATGACTCCCAAAGGTCTCTAACCTTTTCTCTATGAGAGGTCACCCACATGCACGCTCCGTCTTATCTAATATATTACTCACACACTGCTTAGTCTGTATTTCCTTGAAGCAATAAACTCAGACAGTTATGAGGAGTGACAATTCTTTGAACCTGTGCTTAATGGCTGAGGCTCTGCAACACACAAGCTGCACTTAAAACACATAGATAATTAGATTACATGTTTATTTTTTTTAAGGTTTTATTTAAAATCAAAAATGGCCATACCAGGAATTCAAGTTGAAAAAAAAAACGTAATCTGAAAGATTCAAAACAAGTGATTTTGGAGTGCAAAAGCCTACTTTAGGTTATTCCTTGTTGACACATGACATAGTGGCAAAGTAATCAAGGCATACCTCTTCACAGATAATCATGAACATGGGTTGTGTTGAATCATAAAGGTATGAAACTAAAGAGGGGTCTAACATTTTCAGAAACATCATATAGCTTAATTTAACAAAACCAAGCCAAATAGAATACTAGTGCACATAAACGTAATCAATGACATCTGAGAATTGAAAGGGTGTTACATAATATCATTCACAGGTAAAATGAAGGACTGGGTCACAGATAACAGATGGAGTTGTATACCTTAGAGGTATAATATGTGACTTTCCATCAGGTAGATGTCGCACTTACAGTAAGCACCAATCTCTGAGACCAAAACAAACTCCCTCAGCCCACCACTCTAATTGTGTGATGGTTTGTATGGTACTGCTGGCTGCAAAGCAAATTGCCCCTTGGGGATAATAAAGAAATCCTCGTTCCTTGATCCCCCTCCCTTCCTCTCCCAACCCTTAGTGTTCAGACACTAAGGGAGTGCATCCATCTGAAGGATCCATCTGAAGGACCGATCTTCATTCTGACATGCAGCCAAAATGTTATTTTGCTGCTAAGCATATATGATGCTAGAGTATTGGAATGTATGGACAGCACCATTTTATCACCATTGGGTTAAAACCCAAAAGACAAACAACATTTCACATACACACGCACACGCACACGCACACACACACACACACACACACACACACACACACACACACACACACACACACACACACAACCCTGTTCCCACAAAAATTCGGAAACCTACATCAATGCACAGACATTGATACCCACACACAAAGGCAATTGACAGGGACACGTCGTCCTACAGATATGGTGAACTCTGTCAAATACTTTTTAAGCGAAACATTCTGCTTATCAAATCAAGAGGCAAGGGTAAACAGAGGAGAAGAGGGTATTACTCAAGGAAAGACCATGCAAGCAGTGCATAAAACAGCAACAAACGTTCACCCTAGCTAATTGAACTGAGAGACTTGGTGTCAAATAAAAGACTTCTGTCACAAAGATGAATGAAACCTCATTTCCTCACACTGGAACTAACTAAGCAGCAGCAAAATCTTCTCTAATCCCCTTTACATCCAAATTTAAAAGAAGAAAGTAATCAAAAGTGATGCGAATTACTATAAATTGAATCCAATATTTTCTGAATTTATAGAACTACGACTATTACTTATTGCCTATTAACCATATATCATGATATAAGTTTTGGGCCATTTGCTTGCTGTGTGCTCTGTTGAAAATTGACTCACAGCGAATATAAAAGAGGCAGTGCGTTCGCTGCTGGCACGCTCCGGAGACAGGCCGCTGAGCTCGCCATGGAAACAGGAGCACTGAGTAGAGTGGAAGCGAACAGCGGTGTAGTTCCCGGTGCTGACGGACCGCATCGCGCACGGAGTACGTGGAAATTGGCTGCTGTGTCGGTGATTCTGGTTACAATGGTGGGGCCAGTGATCTTGAATAGCCCTTATGTCAACCCCTGCTAAAATGCTCTAATCCTCACTACACTTGATTCAATGCGGGAAGCTAATCTTATCTTTCATTTATTCTTTCTTTCTCTTTTATGTCCCTTATTAATTCTGAACAAAATGTTCACGGACTGAATAGCTGTGAGAAAAGAGAGGCTGGTGGCCTAGCACTTGTGGTGGTGCTGAAATATTAATGACTGACCACATGGCCCCTAGTTAACACCAAACAACAAGAGGAAACACAGAGGTTGTAAAGAGTCTGCTGAGGAGTGATTGTGTGTGTAGGTAGGTCAACTGCTGAGACATCCAGCTCAAACAGACCTTTTACTTTGCTCTTCCCTGTGTCTGTAATTGACTTTATACTTAAGAGCCCAGTTCACTTTTGAATGCACATGGAAGGTGCGAATAGATAAGCTTGCTCTCTACCTACACTTTGAATTAAATTGTAACTCATGTAAAAAAAAGGGTGATTGACATGGAAACACAACTTAGTGCTATTTTGAAGATGAGAAATAGGAAGATTGAACCTTTAATCTCTTAAACCAGACTCACATGTATACAGTACATAAAAAATACAATAGAATACAACAGAAATAGATTATAATAAAATACAATACAGTAAAAACAGAAAATAATTTACCTTTTGTGTCTAAAGGGAAGAAATGTGTCTTTTGGTTGCACTGTGCAAAGACATACAATAAAAACAAAACATATCACAGTTACAAGGATGAAAGTGAATTACTTCCCAGAAAACCTTCAGGTTGTTTGTGTGGACCTTTTTTGTCCCAATTGACCTTTGGGACCTGTGCTAATTCTTTAAAAAATAACACATTGTAGTACTGATAATCTAAGAAAGCTGGCTGACTCTGAAATCTGTTCAGCTGGTGGAGTAATCAGTGGTACAGAGGAGAAAAGCTGGGTGTCCAAAGCCATTAATCTACCCTAGCTTCACCATTTTTCCTCTCTTTAATTTATATCCTCTCTCTCTCTCTCTCTCTCTCTCTCTCTCTCGCTCTCGCTCTCTCTCTCTCTCGACACATAGGCTCCCTCCTAAAGAGCCATATATTCAGTTCTTATTCCCCCATTTCCAGGGGAAATTAATGCCTGGTTGAGGTGAGGTATGAGGATTAAACTGTGGCAGAGGATTAATCAGTCTTGCACGTCTGTAAGCTGGACAACTCCAGATAGTTTATAAAAAGACTCACTGGAACATGCATATGAATAGACAGAGCCAATTGTGAGTGAATGGAGTTCATTCTCAGTTGAATACAATAGACTTTCTAAGAAGACTAGGCAACATGTTTTATGCTTTGAAAGCATTTTTGGCAAGATTATGCTGCACATCATTTTTTGTTAGAAGGAGTTATTACATCATTTCCTGTTAATATAATAATGAAACCAGTTGTCAGATAAGGAAAATTGAAATGCAGGAATGTTTGCTGGGTAGAGGTGACTATGGGAAAATCCAGGACACGGCTTCTCTTGAGTCAATAAAAAGACAACTGCAAACACATCACTTAAAGGCATCATGTAAAGATATCTCCCTGCTGTATTCTAAAACACTGTTGGGCCAGAGATGACAGATTGTTTCTGAGCCCCTGGCTAGATGGGAAATAAGTGGACTCTGAAAACACATGTGATTTACAGTCAAGACTGCTACAAGGGGCTGTCAGTTTAGCTGGAGGCAAGGAAGGAAAGAATTTACTTTGCAAATATTAGAAAGTAAATTCTTCAACATTGGAAAGATAATCCCATACTAAAAGAGTATAACTCCCCAGAAAACACAGGGTTTATATAAACAAAAACTGGTATAAGGTTGAAAGCTAAATCCTCTGCTGAATGCTATTCTGTCCTCTAACTTTGACCACAGTTTAATATATACACCTTGCAGCGATATTTATTTATTTGAACTGTTTAATTTTGTGGGCTTTGTATATTTCAAGTAAACAAAATCTCTCCTTTCGGAAGTCACCTCTTACAAATCTACTCCAGGCAACAATCATCATGTCCTTACAGCACTTGATTTTTTCTTAGTCACTAAACAGTTAGGCGATGTCATTCCAGGGTGGGGCGGAAAATCTTGATAATAATTGGATGGAAAAAAAATTATTTTGTGTCAGATGACTGATTAACACATCTGTTATGGACAGAAAATGTTCCAAGTCCTATTCATGGTTCAGCCAAGCAGCAACCCAAATGCAATACAATGAATATTAGAGCTCACTGTGTGTACGATTCAGGAATAAACATAATAAAAATAATGCAGCTCCACAATTCAAACTCCATCCAAAATGAATTGCTTTAAAGTGAGAGGGAACTTTCCAAGGGCCATGTTAATTTTTTAACAGCCAATTAAACAGAGCCAAGTCGTTATAAACCTCATTCCCCACTCTAACTCCTCTCTTTCCGACTATATCCACTGTCCAATCAAATAAAGGCAAAAGGTGCCTAAATCATTTTTTAAAACTTTTTTTTTTAAGTGGTGCTGCCAGCCAGCCTGGTCAGTGTCACTATGTGTCCCAGCACAGCTTGCAATACACAATGAATGGCGGTGAATTTTAATTCTCATCAGGTCCCATCACACGTACATTTTATACTTTTTATTTACTGGTATATTGGTCACACCCATATATAAGATGCAGCCAGCTGTTTAGATTAAATATGACAGACTTTCAGCAACTAACAAAACTCCTCGCCTTGACGCTTCGTTCTGCCAATTAACACCAATACTCAAGCAGTGATGAGATCACTTGTCTAATAGTTTATATGAGATATGCTTTGGATTGAGTTGGGATTTGTATAAAATGAAAATGAGTTTTTGCCTTTTGAATAAAAAGCCAAAAACATTTTAGTCAGACATATTTGTTTGGATTTGTTAAAATAAGGCATGTCCTTTCTTAGTCATCTACAGTGTGTCCTAATGCTACATTGAGTTCAGGGAAATAAGGTTTGAAAGAGTATGTTTTGTATAGGAAGAAAAAAATGACTCTGAATCTCATAGTTGAATCAAATGAACACTAGAGCTCACTGTGCTTACTATCCAGGAATAAACAATAATGCAATTCCACACTTCAAACTCCAGTCCACATTATTTGCTTTAAAGTCTGAGGGGACTTTCCAAGGACCATGTTATTTTTTTAACAGCCAATTAAAGAGAGCCAAGTTGTTTTGCTGAATGACTGCCAGCTCTCTCCCCCGTAGGACAGGACAGCAGAGGAAGACAGGAAGAGGAAGAGGAGGAGGAAGGAAATAAGAGAAGAGTGCTGAAAGAGAGCCAATGCTCTCCTTTACAAATTGTCTCTGACCTTGAATGTGAAAGAAGCTGGAGACAGATAATCTGAGTGCATGGAGAAGACAAGTCCAACACAGCCAATGCCTGTCTATGGTGATTACAGTATAGGCTCTTTAATTGATTATCAGGGACACTGTGAGTGATACAAATCTTGCTGACATCTATAAGCTGCTTAAATGCTCAAGTTTGTATTGAATTTTGGGTTTAATTTTGTTTAACCAGAAGCTCTTGTTCTGCCTATGTCTCCACAAACAGTCAGATTAACGCGTTAACCAGCACAGGGACAAGGTACTGAAGCACCCATGAAGGGAATGGGGCCTCCCTTCTTTACTGAACCTGTCCCTCTCTAGGATCATGTTATCTATGAAGGAAGCAAAATCACATGCATGTTTGCAGGCAGGTGACACACAAGCTCTTCATGCACAACAATCAGTTTTCTATGTGACTGGGTAAGGAAGTGCACAAAGTGATATCAGACATCATTTTGTAGAAGTTTGTGAAGAGTTTTCAATTAGCATCAAACAGCAAAAAGTTGCAGCATGACCAGACTGATACAATTTACCTGACATGACTCTACATGTGATCACCCTATGTCCTAAGCCTTTGCCCAAACACATACAGTTCCAATATGAAAAACATAGATACAACGCCCTGCTATTGAACAATAGATTTTCCCACATGATCTCAGGAGGTATGTTGAAAGCATTTCACTGCCATGAATCCAGAAAGATATAGTACAAAGAAAATACAACATCACAGTGAGAGATGGAAAGGAGTTACTATTTACTGCTGTCAAACATGTTTGTACTGTTATCATGATAGTAAAATAGCTTTGATGCTCATGCTCGGAATAAACTGAAATTTCCAGATGATTGCATATTATTTCTCTAGCTCAAATTAGTACAATAAGTAGTGAAATATTTAACACAAAATTAAGCAAATGCTGTGCTAGACTAGCCTAAAAATGACATTTGGATCTCTTCAGCAGCAGCATCCAACATATTGGGAAAGACATTAAGACAATTATGTGAAAATTGCACTACCCCCTACTGCTCACCAGCATAATTCATGGAATGAGAGAAATGTATGACGACATGTTATTCCCTAGAGGTGTCTTAAATTTGATCACCAGCATTTCAGCTTTGTGTGTGACAGATTTATTGGAAGAAGAGTCAGTCAATAGTTCATCCTCCACTTTAAACACGAGGTCGACTAGATTCTATTGCTGAATCAGCGAAGTGGTTAACATCTTACACACTGACAAAATAGCCACAGCAAAAGTGTACAATGTGTAAAAAAGCTGGGAAACCAATGACTGGAACTGAGGCGAAAGGCACAAACAAACACCTGTCTGGGATGAAGTATTACAATAGTACCTATTTTCTATACTGTTCAGATGTCTAATTTAAAGGTCAGTTGCAAATTGTGAACATGCTATATTACCTACAGTTTGACACTATCATTAGGTCTTGTCCATCACACACTGTTATAAAACTATGTATCTTCATCTGTCAGTTACAATAAAAATAACTACTAGACACATGGTGCTGAAGCACAATGTAGACCTACTTCTATAAAGCACTAATTTCTATTTATCTAAAGGCTATGAGAAATCTTCTAAATAAGTGGAGGAAAACAACCTACAAAGCCCAGTACAAAATCTCATCTCTTTCCTATTTTCTTATATAGCATTCTCCTTCCAAGAAAAAGAAAATATTCTACTCACACATTTTCACAAAATATACAAATTGCTCAAGATATCCATTAAGTGGTATTTATTTTAATTTAAATGGTATGACTAAAATATGTGGTGCAGCAGTAGCAGAGTTAAGAGGAGACAGCTCTATTTAGGCTGCTGTGCTGCAGAGCCGCTGACAAGAGAGACTGACAATGTTCAACATCCTGAACCCAGAACACAACTGTAAGCAGTTGTAAGGACATCTGAATTTCAATGAAACATCTGTTAAGATTGCATCTAAGACCTGGTTCACTGTGAAGTAGCATAGTAGATAAAGTAGGTAAAGGAATAAAACTCTCTTGGGGTTTACATCTTCAAATGGACAAAGAGAGAATATACTGCTTTAATAGAAGGCATTGGAGTGAAAAAAGATAGGGTAGGAAACCATATTTTGAATGAAAAGCATTTTAAAAGTCTTTATTTTCAGATAATCTGATGCAATTATTAAGTATCAACAACTAAAAATCAACCAGCCAGGTGTGACTTGAGAGATATTTGAAGAATGTGCTTGTAAATAGAAAAAAAGGCAAATAAAGAAAACTCCTAAAAAGAAAAAAGAAAAATCAACACTCACTCACAAGCTCTTGTAGAAAGATGAACTTGTAACAGAAATAGAGCAGCTTTGAGAACACAGCACTGTAACACCTATCAATAGTTCTGATTGATTGGTGACACTCAAACAGCTAACAATATCAGTAAGCTGTTGAACAATTTATTATGTGAAAAAGAGAATTAAAGAGAAGATAGATTAGATAGACTGCTGTTGAAGTTTGATGTTAGTACAAAAAACTGGAAAGCAGGCAGTAGGGCAGATAATTATTGTAAACTTGAAAGTCATGAGAACACATTTGCTGCTAGGAGCAGAGAGGGCATTTCAAAACCAATCCACTGTACCGCTAAATTTTATGAGTCTAATCAATGTGCAGACACATCACTGCCTTGAAAATGATGACATAGCAAACCACCTTTGTGTTAAATTTGATATGAAATTTGAATAAGGGTCAGTCGGAATTTTTTTCTGGTCAGTAGATTCCTGACAAACTTGCCATCAAAAAAGGTCTTCTTTTCACACCCTGCTAAAGACCCTGATCACTGGTTGCTACTGAAACAGTACAGTATCTTAACAGCACTGCGAGTCTGAAACAGTAAAATGACGACAATAAAAGGAGCTTACACACTGGGAAGGATGGAGCGAGGTAATCTCCAACAAGGAGGCAACTTATTAAACTGCACTCTGCTGTGACCTCTGGCACTATTCAAACACATACACTCCTTACACACAAGTCCTGCCGGGTAGGCACTGCACAGGATCATTAACAGCACTACTTACTGCAGCCACTTTCTGCAGCTTTGCTGCACAGAACATCACGTTGACACAGCCTGTAAGAGTTTGATCACAAACACAAACACACAAGTTTTGAAAACATAGAATCTGATTGCATAGATGTCAACGCACTTGTGTGAATATGACAATAAAACAATTTGCTGAAAAATTGCTTTGAAAAGCCTCATGGTTTTAAAAATGTTTTCTTTGAAAGCATTTTCCCTGATTGCTATTTCAGCTTTCAGACAAGAAGTTTTGTCATCTAACCAACCGTTTTATGCATTTTAATTAAAATTTGAAGACTTTATTTCCCCATTACTTCTGTTGCAGTGCACTTCAGCAGACATTCCCCTGTTTTCTCACAGCTTCGGCCTAAGTGTCTCTCTGTTAAAGGACAACACAACTATACTCATGTGCCCCTAAGCATTTTGGGTATGTAAGAAGCAAGTGTACAGTACAGTGCTTTGGTAAGATATTTTTATGTGGTTTTGTATGACAAGAAGTTTTACCTACATACTGAGAGAATAACTAACACAAAGTCTAGAATAATATACCATCATTTCCATCAGTTGCTGCAATAGCTTGGCCTAAAGACAGGTGTATTCAGCTGGTAATTATCACCTCCATTTTTTCAAGTGAAACAACTGGGATCGTTTGGAGATTCATTTCAGAAAACGGTTCATTTGGACACATGTAAACATAAGCAATCACTCTCTGATGCGGAACAAAACAAGCAAGCGAGGAGAGATCGCCAAGAAGAGGTGGTCTCAGCTCGCTTCCAATCAAACCCTGAAGGGGTTTGTTTGCAGTGAAAACACAATCAACGTAGCAACCGGTAAATATAACTGGTTGACTCATCACACTCCATTAGTAGAGGTATGAGCAGCAGCAACAGAAGCAGCAGCAGCAGTAGTGGTAGAATTAGTGATAAGCAGCAATAGATTTTGATTACAACTGGTAATCAGCAGAAAAATAGTGATAGGCTATGATACTCATTGTCTCCTTCTCATTCAACAGCAGTAGAGTGTCTCTGGACTCGACAACATCTACTGGTTCAACACCTCATTTGTGCTACTCAGTAATCATGGTTGGTGGGGCTGTCACAGTAAAAGATATCCCACCGCGATGATCCAGGTTGTCTCAACAGCTTGGTGTGCAGTATTATCAAGGGCTGGACCCGAATATTCAACTTTTTGAATATTCGAATAGCAAACAATTATTTGGGCTCGAGCACCGACCTCGGAGCGAGGACCCTATTGTATCTGTAGTGGTTTTCCATGGTTTTCCTTTGCACAAATGAATCGCAAATTTGGGGACCTTAACGTGCACGAAATCTCACAAATGTGAACACGCACTGTGTGAACACAATGATTGACTTGAGTGACAGCTAAGTACGGCATAGTGCGCGGCACTGACGGACCGCGGCGAGCACGGAGTATGTGTGAATCAGCAGTAATCTGCGCTAATCTAACTAGCATCTTCAAGGCACCCAACATCGCAAAGAGCGACTAGTACACATGACATTTATTTACCTACACAGTGGGGAAAGGAGGCAGTGACGTAATGGCGTGCTGACAGCCCTGCATTGGTGTGCGCTTTAGCACGCTTTACGATATTGCAGTGTGGTCACAAAATGACCCAAGGAGATAATGCAACAATGTAAAATCTTATAATCTGAATTGGAACAAAGTGTGAAAACACCCTGAGACAAAATGTGTTGCAAAATTGATCAGATAGTTCTCCAAACCACAGCTGGAGTTAAGAGTTCTTGAGGATGTCACAAATGTTGGGAGGGGTATAAAACAGTAAGTAAATGCCATTACATAAGCATATAATAGCCTGTTTTCATAAGTTTAAAACAATGTGAAATCCTTCAACTTTATTTTGTTATTCGTTTTAATTCATACCTGCTCATTATTGCAACATGACGATGTTTTCTCCCCCCCCCCCCCCAAGTAAGAATTCATCTTGTCTTGTTTTTAATTAATGGGCATTTCGGGGTCTGTTCACTATGTACCCCCTCTCTCTTTCCATTTTCACTGTTCTTGTGCTTGACACATTCCACTGGTGAAAGATTTCCTGCCCTCAAAAAGCTCAAAAAGTTCTTGTTGATCTGCCTGGCACTGAGAAAAATGCTAGCTCACATAGGCTACACACAGTACAAACTTACACACACAACACAAAATCACACCAAGTAGCTCTTAGCCTACATCCTGTGCTCGTAACAGAAGATTTGGGCTTTTAAGCAAGTACAAAAAAACATCTTTAATCTGTGTTGTTTTTGACTTACTAATAACATACTCACATAACCAGCCCATACAGATTGTAATCCTGAGCTACAATAGATAGATCTTTGCCTACAAAATGAGTTTGTTTTAAAAGTTTCTTAATTCATCCGTGTTCACACTCAGTTTACACCGCCCCTTAAAAGTAAAGGAATATATAGAGCAGGAAAACTAACCAACAGCAAACGGTTACAAGTTTAGCTAAATGGATTAGCATATTCAAGCTCTTTACAACACAACAATGAAGAGCAAAGGCTTTTTGTATATAGCACAATTTTCACTTAAACTATTCTATCATTATACCTTAAAGTGAAAAGATTATGACCGTTTTGGACAGGGCAGTGGCACAGAGAAGGAAACAGAGAGGGGTAGAAAAGACAACAGGAGGGAGTGAGAAAGAGGCTGATCTCGAATGACACCTTCAAAGAAGTAATCAGTCGCAATCCTTCAGAGTATCACAATTTTTCACTCTGTCACCAGCCAATTTTTTTTCATTAAACCTCTGTTTGTTATTTGAAACTTGTTAGCTGAGCTAGTGTGAAACACAATAGTGGGCCAATGTGAAAAAGAAAAGCTTTTAACTCTCCTCAAGAGAGGAGAAGAGAGTCAGATTAGGTGACCGGGAATGTGTGGCAATGTGATGAAGAGTGATGGAGGAAAGAGGAGAGATGAGGCTAATTTAGGACTGTTGAGTTTCAGAGGATGTGTAGCCTGGGCTGTATGTTAACCAGACATGCCTGAGTTAGTTACATTATGCAACTAACACAGAATCATGCCACCCAAGTCTCACACACTGTCTCACACAAGTACGCAGGCTGTGCCTCTTTCTCTCTCTCCATCTCTCATTTTCCAAATACACGCAGAAAAACATTTACACACATACACCCTGAAAGCAAGCTGCTCACTCACTGGCTTGCTACTGCAGAGCGGCAGCCCATCTCTACCTCACGGTCACACCAAGGGCATCCACTCCCTTGAAACAGTACAGCACAGCACAGCTCACCACAAGAGAGGAGAGGAGAGGAGAGGAGAGGAGAGGAGAGGAGGTGGTCCTTTAATAAGGATGATTACATGCAAAGGTAAAAGAATGTGGGCTGAAAAAAGACATGGGGAATGGCAGGTGGCTAAAAGATTATATTTGCCGTAGAAGAAAACATACAAAGAAAACACTGGGAATTGTATGGTAATTAAAAGGGAGAGTGGCAGTAGTATCGATGCAGGTAAAGAAAGGAAAAGAGGAGAAAACAGAAGGTAGTTAAAAGCAAAGAGAGGGCAGGACGGTGCTGGCTAATGGAGATGAGATGTTAATGTGCCTGCTAGTGATGCACTGCAGCAAACTGAGGGAAGAAAGACAAGTAAAAGAAGAAGAGGTGGTAGAGGATGGGAAGATGAGAGGGAGAGGGAAGTGAGAGAGAAAAGAAGAGGTGGTGGAGAAAAAAAGGAGGAGGAGGAGATGTATTATAAAGGGAGGGGAACAGAAAAGGAGGAAGAGGACAGGGAAGATGTTGAGATCTGAACTTTGATAAGGCTGATGATGCAGCAACATGATGCTTGAATAAACTGCTACTGATGTCTCTGATGAATCTATAATGATGCTATTAGAACTAAAAATCCAAGACCAGCAGTATACCTCCAACACAAAGCATCTTTAATTTTCACACAGCACTGAGATACAGACCATTGCATGTTTCTTCTTGCTATATTTGAACTATTTTGAGTATCTCTTAGATGGCTACATTTCTATCTACTAAATCTGTCATTTTAGTCAGGCACCGCCAAAAAAAACATGCTCTTTTCCATAATACATGCACTACTCAAATGGCCGGCTTCCAAGCAACATACCATGTTCAAGCGGCACTGTAAGTATGACTCTGGCTTAATAAAACGACACAAAAATGTTCAAATAACCTTCTACATGTACATTTCTACATGTAAGCATTTTGATGTTGACTGAGAATGGATATATCAATCCGTCTAACCAGAAAGGTGAGATCGAACACATTGGAGTTCGCAGTCAAATGATCCGGGAGGCCAAAGCAAGCAAAGGCAACCTTAACAGTGGTCTAGCCCGATCTGGCCAATGCAGATTAATTCCACATGCCCTCATCTACGTAGCATTAGACCACTGCTACACCATTCAGCATATTAAGAGAATGATCACAAACTACTTTGGAGGCATCCAGCTACGTATTAAAACAGCCCAGTTTACAACTAAGTGGCAAGACATGGAAAATGGGATTGTTACCGGCTGCACAATCTTTCCCATACCCTTTACTTTCTGAATGAACTTAACAGCTGCAGGGAAAGAAGCTTGAGGACCAAGAATGGAGTCAGACATTTGACAACACCCAAGAAGAGGTTTCATGGATGACTTCACAGTGACCACCATAACCCATGTGGAGGCAGGGTGGGTATACAGTACTGGACAACATTGGAACATGGGCCAGGATGAAGTTCAAGACAAATAAATCCGGGAGCATGGTGATCAGAGAAGGCAAAGTAACATCCAGGTTTAAGTTGCGGTCGCAAAAACAGAACTTTCCATCAATAGAAAAGAATCCAAACAAATGTCTTGGAAAGTGGTTTGATAACTCACTGACTCACAAGAACAACATCTCCAGCACTGAAAAGCAGACTGAGGAATGGCTGAGGAAAATAGAAACTTTAGGGCTGATGGGGAAATTCAAGGCATGGCTCTACCAACATGGCCTGCTGCAGAGACTCATGTGGCTGTTAACAGTGTTTGGAGAGTTGTAGAAAGAGTAGATAGAAAAATCAACAAGTACCTCCGAAAAGTAGTTGGGAAACCCCTTCAAGCTTCACTTCTGTAGGTATGGTACATTAGAGTTTTAAAGCTTTGAAATCACAATATCAAAATAACCATCCATTGACATGAACTAATACCTTTAGCATCCAACTAGTTGATGATCCATTTTTCTAACTAATAGTAGATAGACACATATCAACTTTTAAACTGGTTTGTGAAAAAGCTGTCTCGTAAAAAAAAATCAAGAAAGGTTTAAATTCCAACATGAAGCAGTGATATGAAAAATATGAATTATTTAAATGTCACTGGTGTCCCATTGCGTGACACATCTTTCATGACCTCTTAAAAGCATTACATCATCTTATACCCCAATGAGCAGTTCCCTTATAATGGCAACACTTAGAATGAATGCACACCAGCAAGCCTTTAACGTCAAGGCTATCTTTAGCGCCACAAGCAAGTATACAGTGCAGCAAATGTGCTGCACATTTAGTATGTGGGAAAGATGTTGCTGGCTGGAAGCAAGTCGGGGTTTTCATTCACAACGTTTTGTTCCACTATTACATAAGAAGTGAGGTCTTTGTGGTATGGACCATATAAAACATGTATGACTGACATCTGAACATGCCTTTAGCTATAATGTTTCCTTTTTATGTTAAATGCAACTCTTACACAGGGTGATTTGAGGTGAAGAAAATGTGGCTGCTATCTTATTCCAGAGGACTTTACTTTACTGCCTTTTTGTATAAGTAAAAGCTAAAATGACCACAGTTTAGCTTGGGCCATACAAGGAGCAGGACCACATTACTTTCATCAAATAGACAACACAGATGTGAAAGCTATAAGGGATAGAACATGCACAACACCACAGAGATTTAAAGGTGGAAACTGAAGAGGATACAATAAATGTACCTTTCTGTGGCCGCACCAGTGGAATGGACTTTCAGAGTAGACTGAAAATCTGCTAAACACTGAATAAGGGCTTGATTAAATCAGGGCTTAAAAAGCAACTTTCCCTTTTCAAGACCACTGGCCCCACCATTGTAACCACTGGCCCAGGAATGGTGCTTTTGATTAAAAAATATAACAGTCAAGAATTCATTCTCGAAAATGAAGAGCCAATCTGATGCAAAAGTAATTTAGTCAAAAACTTTTTTCTCATTTATTGAGTTCTTCCTCCATCCCCTCCTAGGCGGGCTGCTTTTGATGTCCACTGATGCCCTGGCATCTTTTTCTTGACCCTAAAGTCCCCCGGAGATTTTCTTTTCTATTTTTGCCTGGCTTTTGGCAGGAGCAAGAGGTTTTAAAATAATTTTACCATTCTAGTTTTTGAGAGAAAATGTGCGCTACAATCTAGGTGTACATTCTGTCCAAGTGTACATTCTGTGTAGCTAGCGACTTCTACTCATCCTAAGCAGTTTGATTTTGGACGGTGACTAGGGGCTCCGCTGCGCTTCAACTGTGTTGCGGAAAAATGTAGCTTGTTTGGACCCTACCACACTACTTCATTGATTAAACAGCTAAAGCCTGGCTCACACCGCAGGATACTCGGGCCGATTTTAGCTCTGATTCCTCCTTCCCGACAATCCCAGGTTTGTTCCAGACTCAAGGCTGCTCAGAACCGATTATCTGCCTGATTTTATTTTTGATATTTATGTTTGATATTTAGGATCTAAAATCTTGATGAATACGTCATGAACACGTCTGCCGTGTAGTTGAGAGACAAGGGAGGACTGTAGTCATGGCGACCAGTGGCAGGACACAGCCCGGCGTTTTTCTTTTATGTTTCCGTACTGATAATCAGTGCAGCACCTTTCTGAAATATTGTATCCATATATCTACGATTGGATCAACTTTCTTATATCCTACAACAACTTCCATTTCCTTCTCCTTCACCAACCGCCGTCCGTTGGAGTTTTCAAATGAAGCTTTATTAACAACTGTCAACGCTCCATCACGATTTTACTCGAACAGTGTGAGCACCTAAATCGCAAGGTCTGGTCGTGCGTCCTAAACGAACCAGTCGTACAGTGTGAGCTGACATGCCACCCCGACTTTTATACAATCGTAGAAAAATCGCACAGTTTGAGCCAGGCTTAAGAGTCTGAAAAGCTATTTTGCTCAGTAGACAGCGACGCTACGACAAAGCTACAAGGAAATGTAGTTAAAACGACGCCGCTATGTTATGCCATAAATGACCAACACTAACCTCCGAAGAGATTTTACTGTAACAACTGCTTCCACTTCATAAACAATTACCTTTTAATTTTCTTCACTTCAGTGTTATTGTTTCTACCCGAGTTATTCCAGGAAAGATATAACTAAAAAGCTTGTCAGAAAGTAAGCCTGTTCCTTGAGCTCTATTTAGTTTCCTGTCTCTGACTAAACAAGCTGTTATTCCTGACATTTAGGTTTTTATTTGTGTTGTCCATTGTAAGGCAAGAACCAGGAGACAAATGCATTCAATTTTCTCATAAAGTGTCATGTAATAATGTTAAATGTTTGTTTTTCTTGTTTTAATCTCTTAAAGATGAATTACTGCTACAAAACGTGTCCAGTGGTTTACAACTTGTCACAAACAGGATTTTTTGCTGTTGTACACGACAGATTAATTGGCTTCTCACGATTTACATGGAGGTTTTGGGAATCCAATATGAATGCACAGATACCCTCTTACAAAGTCAAGATTAGACTCTTCAATCAGCCAAACCATCAAGGCCTGCATTTAGCAAAATCACTGTTATTGTGTTTAGAATATTATCTTTGATTTTAGTGGTATATCTTTCTTTGTTTGCCTAATATCTGCTTGGTGGCCTCTGGTGACCTCACATCCTGTGTTAGAGGTCATAGTGGGACATTTTTATTGGACTGAAGATAAGTAAGACTTGCTGCCCGAGAAAACAAACAAATGCCAACATTTACACCCAGATGACAGGAAGTAACATACTCATCTCTTCATCTTCATTTTCTCCCGACTTGATTATTGCAACTCCCTCTTTTCCAGAATCACCAACAAATCACTGTCTCGCCTCCACTGTCTCGCCTCCAGCTAGTCCAAAATACAGCTGCTAGGCTTCTTACTGCTTGTAATAGACAACATTGCATCAACCCAATTTTAGCTTCTCTTCATTGGCTACATTGCATCGTCAATATTCTTATCCTATAATTATCTATAATCTTGGCCAGCTCTGACCATCCTCTCTTGGAGGAATTTGTTCTTCTCCCCTCTGGTCGGAGGTACAGGCTGTCTAGGGCTAAGAGCAACTTACATAATTTCCTTTCCAGCTCTTATTTACTATGTTTTGCAGTAGTTGAACATTTGCTCATGTAATACAGAAAATATCCTAAGACTAACAAATGAAGTCAAAAATTATTATGATGTCATGACCAAACAGGTACTGGAACCCTTAGCTTATTTCACTTGTTCAAAAATGTTATTGCTGTAGTTGAAGAAAATCCTTCAAACCCTAAGGTCACGGTACAATGCACACACAATACACACAGTCACTTCTACAATGACCATGGACACCGCCATAGATATTTAAAAATGACACGTTCTATTTCCTGTCAGTTATGGGTCCTTGGGATCATCCTAATTTTTCTCCCCCATACAGTCCGTGGTCATTGCTGTAAAGTACAAAAAAAAAGACAAAAAATAAATAGAAATCTATTTCAAAATACAAAAAGGAAAGAAAACGGTTCCTTTCTTTGAAGGGAAATATTCAAGGCAGGAAATTTAGACAGACAATCCTCTGATGTGCATATGAACATTTAAGTTCAGTTTAAGTTCATCCTTTCCTCTTCTTCCTACATCTCCTCCTTCTAGCTGCAATCCTTACAAGGAGTTAATTACCTAAGACCATTGACTGAACTGAGTAACCCCACAAGCAGACTGGGGCAGCTAGCTATTTTGGAAAAGGTAGCTGTTAAGGCAGTATAGAGATACAATGCATTCAATGGATAAAAACCTTGAACACCACCAGGAATCAAGGCAGAAAACAATTCCTGTCTTTTTACGTCTGTGGAGCAGAAATTCTGTGTGAGGAACGCATGCAGGTAGCTCCTCACTATGCTCCATCCTGTGCTGTTCTTTGGTGCACTGAGTGCGTGGGTTCATTGATTGTATCTCTCTCCTGGCCCTTTAATGGTTGTGGTACACTCGTCTCTGGACCCAGCATTAGCATGGTCAAGTTATTTCCTCTCAGGGGCTATTTCCACTGACTGAACAGGATTTTTCCGTTCACTCTTTCAAACTTGTGTAAGAAAACAGCAAGCTGTGTTTTCCATTATTTCCTACACACTGCCTGATGATACAGGGAGCAAGAATTGCCTGCGCTGTGATTTCTTTTGCAACATAACAAGCTGTTACACTGTTGTCGACGTCCCAAATATGTTCTTCACTGTGACATTGGAAAGTTAGTCTTAATACAAGTGTCTCCCTAAGCAATCTCCTATGAGCAGCTCTTTAAACCTTTTTTTTACCCAAATGTGCAGTGAGCAGTGATGTTTTCATCTTAGCACACACTGTTTTTTTGCTATGCCATAGACACTGTATATGAGATTCTCCAGGAGGTTATATTTTAATTATGATCATCTTAGTACAAAGACAAGCTGCAGCCGATATTATTTAGTAAACATTCAGACACATCTCATTGCTATTTCACCACAGAAAAGATTTTAAGTCTGGAGACTAAATGCTCTGGAATTTGGAATCTGATTTATGCCCCAGGGGATGGGCTTGATTCGAGGATTTTCAAATCTGATTTTTTTGTCCAAACGATCCTCTAGTGTGTGGTGTCGATTACGATTATTTTACTGCTCTCAATCGAGTCATAGCCCCCCGTTCTGGAATCGTATAATATCACACACTCGCACCTTCCTGCACGTGCACTGAGCGCTGATACAGTACACTGCACGGAAATAATAGCCAATGTCAGGACCGCACTGAACACACAACAACAATACTCCCGTTTAAAAAAGGTTCACTTGCACCCCATTATCACAACAGGTGAGCCTCATGTGGGCGGAGGCTTCATATCAAGGCGGAGTAAAACTGGCAGAGAGCAGCTGCACAGAACAGCATAAGTTTTGCCTTCAAAGACCTAACAGCGGAAATCTCTCCTTTCTCTCACGCTCTTGTCACCTGCATAGTGTAGTGTACAGATCTGCGACATGTATGAGGGGTAATGAGAGAGGGAGATAAAGCACCTACTAGTTCATTGGTCCTGTTGCAGAACATATGGGCAAAATGGTATTTTTTCTAGGCTGCGTAAACATATGAAAATGACAGATATGACAGGAGACACCAGACAGAGTGATAGAGCGTCAGAGTAACTTTTAGCAGGTCAAGTGTGCGACTGTTGAAATGCTTTCCTGTACCTAGATGGCACGCCTAGCGTTACATGCTTCATCTCTAAATCCCACAGTTCCGGTGTTGCCAAAACCCGCCCCACTATGTGATTGGCTAGTAACGTTGATTAGGTTGAGAACAAGTGCTGCGTTACTCGAAGAACATTGGTAGGTGAACTCCATTGACTCAATTCTCATCAAACACATCCACAACAAATTCCCACGTGTATTTATTTGTATTATTTTAGTTTTTTTCCCTCACAGCCTCACGCTGGAGATCCAGCACAGTGCTGGTGTACTTTAAGCCCTGTATACAGCATGGAAACAGATACACCAAGAGAGCAACCCCAAATCTCTCAGAGAAGTTCAGTCACAAAATGATGGACGACATGTTGGCAATGTACGTCTTGATCTTTCAATGGGCTAAACCATTATGAGTAGTCTTAAAAGCATGGTCTAAGTTTATACTTAATATCTTTAGATGTCAGTAACTTTGAGTGAAATACACAATGCATTATCCACTGGAGCTACAGCAAACACAGCAGTGGGTGTATGAAGACATTGCCATCAACAAAGATGAAATCCCAAATTTCTTATGTTAGTGAAATTTTGATCAACAGAATACATTATTCACTGTGAAGTGAACCATGAGACAGGACCATGTATAAAACATCAACATTACATTTCTAAACCGAACTGAACTGAGTCTCCTACTTGTGGGAGAAGGAAAGTTGAAAAGGTGGAAGTGAGAGCAAGTAATAATGTAGCTCTAGACAGAAGGGGGAGAGGGAAATCAAGTTTGGAGGAATCCATGAAGCAGCTTTTAACCCCTGCAGTAAGGGATGATTTAAAAGTGATAATTCTACAGAAGACTCATAAATACACACACAATATCCACTGCTGGGGGCCTTTGGTGTCAAGAAAATTGACCTGTCAATCTTCCCAAAGGTACTAGTGCGATCTTACACCCTGACCCAGCACCCCAACGCCATCATCTTCCTGCTCTCTATCCCCGGCCCTCGGGTGTATTCGGTGCTGTTGAGCATCTTTAGCCCTTACACTGCAATATGACCATTGACTATTTATAGCACTCAATATGGAAGGGTGGGACTGATAAGAATGGCAAAATAAACCAATTTAAACATAATCCAGAATGGGATTGTTTTGTAACACATAGTCATGCAGCGTAGAATGACATTGTATTAGTTTCATTGTAATCCTGATTTTAATTAATAAAAGGGTCAGGATAATGATTTATTGACAGACAGAGCATTAACCTTAGTAGCCCACTCAAATCTTCCTGCAACACTGAACGAGAGGAAAAATCCAAAGCAGTTCCAAAAGACAAGATGGGGTTGCCTTTAAGGGACCAACTCTTGATTGAGTTTCATTTTCATTTTCAGCCATGAATCCTGCTCTGTTGTGAAGCAAACGGGGAGGGGAATGAAAAAGAATCCAAGACACTACCTACAGTTCACTATGATTGCTTTATCTGTGGACTAGCAAACAGTGTGATTTGGCACAGAAAAAACTAAATTTGAGCATAGAACTGCAATGGATAGAATATGTACTGTAGCCTGATACTATTATCTCTCTGCATTGACAGGTCATCAATACATTCTTATTCTTCACGATCTAGGATTGTCCTGTGCACATCCCTATCCCAGACATATCTTGAAAACAAAATGCTAATAAGATACTTAAGGTAGCTGATGGATTTCAAAACAATCACATCTGCAACAGATTTGATTAAAGGTAACATCTGTTGACGTTGAGGATCTCGCCTACAGTATACTGCCGGATTCCATTACAGAACTGCAGTATGACATTGGATTATAATGTTCTGAGACAGAACATCTAGCCACATTATGTCTTTTTAAAAGGTCACAGTGGAGTGCTGCAGGTGAGCTGTGTAAAACATTGTTTAGGCACTGGAAATTAAATAAATAAATCACATTGCACAAACTCGCCACAGTTAGCACCTTGAATCCTGATGATGTACTGTATACATGGAATTTATTTTGGTTATTACATTAGGCCAATATAAACTCAAATGGCCAATGACTCAGCTAATCTCCATTACATAATCTTTTCATACTATCATCTACCTCTGGTGTGTGCTTACATACACAAACACATGTTTGTGTATGTACTGTGTGAGAGTGTGTGTTAAAGCCCCTCTCAGGAGACTTCCAGTCCCCTCATGTTGTTAAAGGGTTGGCAATGGTCTTGTTGCTCCAGATGTTCCCACCATCCTTTCTCCCGCTCTTTTTTTTATTACACTGCCTTCTCTCTGACTTTCTTATTCAGGGATGAGAAACACACTTTTAAACTTTCCATGACTTTGTGTCTGCTGCCTTTGTCAAATGTAAGCATATCCATCTCATAAGCCCCACCCCCTGCCACTGTTACTGTAAGTGTAAGTGTGTTCCCTGCCAGCTAGTATTTAATCAACTACAGCATTTCCCTATTTAAACACATTGGGAAGACAACGGGTTGTTCAAAAAGAGGGAAAAATATGGATTAAAAGGCAGGGTCACTCAAACTAAAAATATCTTGCTTTATGTTTCATTAAGCTTGTTGTAATTGAGCTGTGTTTTAAACAAAAGCTACAAAAGACCAACTACATTTCTTTTTTAAAGTTTCCCCAGTCTCAAGGTCTTAACCTTGTCATCTTTATATTGATCACATCAAAAGTATTCCCTTTAGGGCGCTGGTGGTGCAGTGGTTGGAGCGCGTGCCCCATGTGAGGAGGCTGTGTTCCTCCAGGGGGGCGGCCCGGGTTCCAATCCGACCTGTGGCTCCTTTCCCGCATGTCGTTCCCTACTCTCTTTCTCCCTGATTTGCGGCTCTGTCCACTGTCCTATCTCTCTAATAAAGGCACAAAATTCCCAAAAATAAATCTTAAAAAACTATTCCCTTTATCACCTACTTTTCATTTGGCATCACAGTCTAGAGCCGATTACAATTGTTTCAAAAAGTCTGACACAATGAGAAAAATGAAGTTGACTGTTACCATAGTGTTTAGAGGAAATATCATTTGGAACCACATGAAAGGATCCCAGAAACTGAAGTACTTCATTACATGTAAAGTGTATTGTAACTGCTACCAACTAATCCCTCTGTGCTCCCTCCACAGTGCCAAAATCCAGTGATTAAAATTCAACAGAAATGCCATTGTTTTAAAAGGGTTTACTTACAGTCAAACAGTAGGGAGAGGAAAATGTGGTTGCACTGCAAGGTACTGTTTTCCCAGATATCCCTTTTGGTGCTGATGATAGTTGCAGTAGCAGGGTGGCCTGTCCCAACACTAAATATAACCAAGAGAACTTGTAGCTGGAGAAGACAGCAGGCCCAATCGAGCTTTTCCACATCGCATGGTCAGTGTATGTACTATAAACAAACTCATTTTGAGCAGCTGAAACGCTGAACAGCACGAGAAAAGTGCAAGACCAAGAAGCTTCACACTCGGACTCTGTCCTTAGAACAAATGAAAGGGAAGGAGGGAGGGAGGGAAGGAGGGAGGGAGGGAGGGAGGGAGACAGGGAGGGAGAGATGAAGTAAGAGAGAAAGAGAGAGAGGGAGGCAGGGAGGGACAGAGCTGGTGTGTATATATAGGACCTGCTAGCATGACCCTTTGTAATAAGAGCACACAAACTGCCACACAGTTAAGCCTTCAGTTGAACTTGAAAGTACTTTTCTGATGAATTTAAAGCGTTTAACTCACACTCTAAGGGACTACTGCTTTGTTTGCAGTCCATATGTTTTGTTTTTCTTATTCAAACATTGCTGTCATGAAAAATACAGCCCGACGGATAATATCAGACCATATTAACTCATCCAGTGACTATCGGTATCGCAGATATGCACTAATACTAGATTTATTCACCAGTCAAATATCATTTAATTTGAGTTTCATTGTTGTATACTAGCAGTTCTCCTTCACCAGCAGAATATATTATATATTGATTACAACAAGCATTATCACTCTCAGAGTGTCAAGCAGTAATGCATGTAGAAGCACAGTTACTTTCCAGTTGAGTGACCATCTTGTCTTCATTATCATTTCTACAAGTGTTTGATAACTGCATTTGAGTGATCAACTCATATATGTGTCTGTCTCTACAGATCAAAAGAGATATAAGAAAGATATCAGCCGATACAGTATATCGGAAAAAAAAAAATTGCCCTCCCCAATATCGATATCAGTACCAAAAATCTTGTATCGGTCGGGCCCTAATGAAAAACATAAGTACGTTTGTGTAAAAAAAAAGCTGGATGTTGATGGACTACTTTGTAACTTGTTAACTACTTGAATAAGTAACAACATAAAACAAAAACAAAAAAAGTCTAATTTTATTTTTTCTTGACTGAAAATATCTTCTTGTTTCTTCACTTCTTTATGACTGTAAACTACTTTTAGGTTGTGGACAAAACAAGAAGACCGCAGCAGAGCACGCCAACACTGTGGCCATTGTCTAACAAAGTCTGTGTATACGTATACATACTGTACAGTGCTATTCATAGTCCCCTGTATGTTACACAGTATGCATGTTTGAGCCCAGGACAGACCTTGTCAGATCTACCACATCCCAATGAGCAGATTCCTTTCATGTCATTTTAATATTTATTTCAAACAATAAAAAGAAAAGATGAAATAAATATGCAAACAAAGCAAACAACAATGAGAGCATACTTTCTGTAAAGTATCAATTTCCTTTGTTCTTTTTTTTTAAGTAGTCCATGTTCGAAAAGGGTGTCGGACGAAGTGAAAAAACAATCTGTCTATCAAAACAGACAACGAGAAAGTCTGGCACAACCTCTGTGTTTTCTAAGAATGTGCATTTGGGAGTGTAATGCAGGTTAGTCAAGACTTTTACAGAAATCCACTCTTACACCCAATTAAGAACAACAGATTACTGCTGCAATCCATCCGATTCCTGTACTTAAAGATTTAAGCAACCAGCCATTCGGCATTTCAGCACGGTTATGGCAAAGGAGTTCCTACCTAGTTACAACAGAGACACATGGAGGGAGTGTCATGTCACGCTCCTTTTTGGAGCATGGTGACATATTGCACAGCTGACAGTGGGGCTAATAAATGTAGTAAACATGTAAGTAAATGTTAGTAAGACTATGTTGTGCAATAAAAACAACATTTCCTGGTCAAGAAAGATAAACGGGCCTTTTTTTATTATTTGACACCCCCCCCCCCCCCCCACCACCACCACCACCACACACACACACACACACACACACACACACACACACACACACACACACACACACACACACACACACACACACCCCAATGCATTTCTTTTTGTGAACTTAACTTGGTATTGGAACATTCATCCATAAGTAAAATAAAGTCAAATAACAGTGTATAATAACACATTTGTTTTCTTTTCTCAAGACCTTACTTTCACCCTCTTTAAAAATAATGATTCACAATCAGTGGAACAGAAAGTACTTGGCCCTGTAAATAACCAGTTGTGGGGGAAACCACAAGGATAATCTTGTTAAGACAATTCCCTCAGAACAATTGTGGTTGTGCATGATCATTCAGCAGTTTAATATTCTTTCACTTCAGCACTGAGACTATTTTCAGCAAGCTTGACATAACACACACACACACACGCACACACACGCACACACACACACACACACACACACACACAGTGCTTTAAGACGTAACAGCAAAGGATGACACACGAGGCAGAGTGGAGGTCTTCCCATGCCCCGCTGCCCTTCCTTGTTGGACTTGGACATCTCCCACAGGCTAAGCTGTAAATAGACAGTACCCCCCAAAAATTTCACACACTAGAACACACACACAGATCCATTCACACACATATGGGCATGCACACACACAGAACTATACTTAGATGAGTACTAAGGGCTGCCACCGAATACTTTAACTGCCTCTCCAATAGTGATGGGGAACAGAAACAGAACTACATCTTTCCCATACATACTGTATAGCAGTGATTCTCCTAGGTCAGAGATGTCAAACTTATGGCCCACCAACAGGTTTCATCTGGCCTGCAACTGCAAGACATTTAGGTGAGAAAGTTGAAAGTAAAAAAATATATATTTATTTGAGATTGTTATAAATGAACATTTTTAACACATAGGGCCAGATTTACTTAAGGTTGGCGTTTCTTAAAAAGTGTGCAAACTTCATACCACCAGCAAAAAATGTGCTATCTGATCTACTAACGGCGCGCAGTGAGGATTGCGTCTTTCATATGAGCAAAACAACACGCATTGACCATTTAGTACGTTTGACTTAATGAATATGCAATATGGGGTGTTTCTGCCCTAGCGTGCAAAATACTGGGAGGAGAAAATGCAAAGAAGTTAAGTTAGTACACGCATTGCGATTTACCAAGCCTGGCAAAAATTGCGGTGATTGTGACGGTGTCTGTATTTAACACCTTTGAAGAACGTGCTAACCCAGGAGACCAGCGTTACACACAACAGGCTGTGGTTATGCAAGTTAGGAGGAGACATAAGCACAATCAAAGAAGGCATACAGATCGTGTTATTCCACACACATGTACACAATATATTTGGAATGACAGCAGGAAACAGCATGATTAAACTATATTGTTGCCTATGTATAGCCAACAAAACTGAACATTCACAGCCTCTGCATTCTAAAGAAATTGAAATGAAATCCAGCCTGCAGTCCTCCTTGCAGGTTAACGTCCACATGCCTGTACTAAATGTGGTTGCACATTACTCTGCTTGATATGCCAGTATAACCTGACATATTACTTTATCTCCATTTTATAGATCAAAATACTGCCAAACTGTGCAGCGTTACGGGATGCCATTCTTCCACTGTCCTGGTGTTTACTTTCAGGTCATATTGAAGCATTAGACCACTGACCAGAGCAGTAAATCTCTCAATGCAGCAATAGATTGGTCAGATATGAAAATACCAGTATTTTAAAAACTCCATCAAATAAGATGACAATAATAACAATACATCAAAATTACATCACAAATTTGTGCAAAGAGCAAACAAACCTGATACAAAGCTGAACAAATTGATGGAGTTTAATCAAGATTGTAAAGTAGTAGTAACTTCCGTATAACAAAACCTCCAACTAAGACAGAAATCAGTGTTTCCCCTAGGTTTACAGCTTGGGAGGGGGGTGCAGGCAGATGAACGCCGACACAAACACTTGAAGGAATCTTTGTGTTGATGCGTTTTAATGACAGCTGTCCTGTTCTATCGGAAAGGTATCCTTAAATGACTTCTTTCCCTGATTTCAAACTCTATATCCACCATCCTATCTCTACAAGAAAGGCATAAAAGGCCAAAAGTAAATCTAAAAAAAATAAAAAGAATTTTTCCTTTTTCTATTAAAGGGATACTTCACCCATTTGCTTTGTATCATTAGAAACCTGGTAGTATTTTTGAATGGTCGTGCATCCCGCCCACAGATCAGTGGGTGGGAACTCACTCCCAGAATCGAAACTTAACGTCCGCCATATTGCTTGGAAGCTATGCTAACAGGCTCTATGGAGAAAGCCGATAATGGCAAAAAAATATAAATATAACGGCGAGACGGCTGCTCGCCGCTAGCCTGGCCGCCGTGCTCTCACTGTTTTTCTATGGACACAGACATAGAGTGTGTTTTCTGCCAGGAATTTCCAAGATCAATTCTGGAAGAAATTTCGGAATCAGTTGAGGAAATGGCCTCGTGTTGAAGTAAATATGTCTGTAAATGTTTTTATTACTATATTTCTACTGCTATATTGTATATTTTGGAGGTGGTCCGCCCCCCTAATATAATTGTAGGGGAAACACTGGAAATCCAAATTATGTGTTTAGTGCAAAACATAGCTAGCCTTCATTGACTACGAGCTGCATTGTATGAGCAATGCAGCCTAGGCTGTACACTCCCATGTTGTCCATTGCTTTTTTCATAATAATAATAAATAATTTATCCTTTATTGATCCCGCGAGGGGAAATTCAGTTTTTACGCTGTTCAATGAACATGCTAAACAAACACAGGCTGTAATACACACACACATGCACAAACAGGATCCTATGGACATGCATTAATGGAGAGGTCTCACAGTGAGGGGGCTGCCCACAGAGAGCGCTCCAGAGCAGTTTTGGGGTTCGGTGCCTTGCTCAAGGGCACCTCGGCAGTGCTCAGGAAGTGGACTGGCACCTCTCCAGCTACCAGACCAATTTCCGGACTTGGTCCGTGCCGGGACTTGAACAGGCGATCCTCCGACTCCCAACCCAAGTCCCAAATCGTGTTGCTAACATCGACTTTCAATATTAAAAGTGAGAACAGGCAAATGTCAGAGCTCCAGAAATCTGTGGTAAAACTTATTCCTGTTACATCTTAGAATTCTGCTGATACGTGTTCGCACACTGTCTTGTGCAGAGTGGTCTCAGAAAAATATTAACTTGATAGCAAACTGTATCGTGGTTCCAAGTGTTCGAGCAGACAAAATCCCTCGTTTTCAGTGACTTGCAGGGGTTACTTACATTTGTTGCTTTCATACCTTCACTGGGAGGTTTTTTGTGATTTTTCAATGCGGCCACTAAAGTTAGCTGATTTGCTTCACCCCTCTTTTTTGTTTGGTAGTACTTGTCGTATTCATTGGCATGGTGCTTGTTTAGATGCTTTATTATGTTAATTGTGTTATACATTGCAATGCTACCACCATACGTCGAAACTATATCATCGGCCCATTGTCACCGATTCCCTGTCTCCGATTCCCTGTCTCCGTACTATTTGGGACAGGATCTGACAGATATCTAAACCAGGATCGGATCAGCGCATATAAAACTGGTTAAAACACGTAGTGTGGCAACTGTGACTGATAACATGTCCGTGGCATACAGCAGTAGGAAACCTTTCTTAAATAATTGTGTGACGCAAAGTGAAAGCTATGAATAATACAAATTCGTAAGTTCTTCCACACTTGCCTTTTTAAGTTTTTAATAAGTACAATAGCACAGATGATTTCCCAACAGCAGCCATGTTTCTTTTCTTGAGTGCAAGCTCATTCAGCATCTGTAATCGTAAATGTCCAAACACATTACAGTTATAGTTTATGATAAGTCAGGAGGGGAAACATAACCATAACCTAGAACAGAAACAAGGTGTTATTGAACTATATGTCATGAGCGAGCCACTTCACAGACTCTATAGTAAATTACTGTATTGAGAAACACTGGAATGGGAACCTACGGTAAACTAGAGGAAATTGATGTACCCTGAGAAATAGCATTCCACAGGGATGTAATTGTTGCCAGTGGCTGCAGACTAGGCACGGAGGAAAGATTTATACACTTGCACACACATTAACTCACACAAACACTCAGATGTCTTGACATATGATCTGATGCTTGCAGCCAAAATGCATTCCAAAAATGTTAGGTTCATTAGCTTATCAGACAGGCCATCAGTGAAACTGAGGCAGAAGCAAAATGTTCCCTACAAGATACCAATAAGCACTGAAGAAAATAAATGGTCAGCTCTTTGTTTTAAAATGGATGTTATCGTTAACAGCCTACAGTGGCGCCCATCTTTACCTATCCATTTAACTTTCAGTCGATCTTTAGTAGAGGTGAGCAACTTCAAGAAAGTACCAGTGATTGACAATTACTGATGTAATTTGTTATTTCAAGAGTGAGAGGCTTTAAAAACATCTAAGTCTTTAACAAGGTTACTGCAGTGGAGCGTTTGCTGTTATCAATCGACCTTGCAGAAAACTAGGACCTTGATGACTATGCCTAAATCCTCTTATAGCCTGTATCAAGGAGGCAAAACACACAGAAAAGCTATAGAATCCAAAACACACATCACGTTGCTACATGATCAGGATTCATCTGAAGAGACAAGATTTTGCACAATATCATGGACATAAATGTGCTTCTTACCCTTTTGTTCAAAATCTTGGGAGTTGAAAGCAGCCCAGTAGCAACGCATCAAAGTATTAAATGTGGTACTGCTAAAATGGCAACATGATGTGTGCATCACGACAGCTTGAGCTAGCAAAGAGAACAACACAAAGACATCTTCAATCCACAAAATGACCTTAATGCTATACATTATTTAACTATGATCATCAATGTAAACCCCCAGAGTACAGTCCTGACATTTTTGCAAGAGATCAAGGTAATTCACATCCACACTTCCACTAAACAAGCTTTAATATGTTAAACCCTTGACCTGCAGCATAATACTTTTCCAAAACTGTTTCATGTATGTCTATATTAAGAACATGATACAGCCAACATCACAAAATCCCATACCACCATCTCAGTTCATATTGCAGGCATATGTCCTCTATATTGAGCTATCAATAACAGTGTCAACAGCTGTCCCCAATGTGCATGAAGTGAGGATGAATGACCTCTATCCAACACAGGACAGTAAAACCGCAAACCTTGCTACCAAGAATTCTTTAAGATTTATCAGACACCGTGCCATTTCACAGGCGGGGGGGCCATCTGACAGCGCATACATTCCAGAAGTTTTGGGCTGTACGTTAACTTTTTTTTGCCCATAGCACTGGTGCTATTAAGGTTGATAAGTTTTGTAGCACAAGACAAAAACTTGTAGCACAATATGTAAAACGTTTGTTACATCTCTAAAGCCAATCACAAGTAGTGCTGGTTATAATTTAAAAAGGCTGGAACTGGCATTGGACATTAATGTTGCATACAATACACAAAATCCAAAGTTGAACAAGAAGTGTTTTCAGGTAAACAGTTTCTTTATTTGCCCATAGGGCAAAAACACAACACCATTTTAATAATCAAGGCTTATAGAGTTCAAGTAACTTCATGAAGGGAAATGTTCAACTATTAACGAAAACACTGACATACTCTCTGTCAGCTTGTAAACAGAAAAGGTTTATCCTGGTTTATTATTTTGAGGCTAGTTAGAGTCTCCAATGCAGCCATTTCCTCAAAGGCTGATTTAGTAGCTGCATCTAAACTTTGACTGAGAGGGTAGATAATCAATTGTTGTTTTAAAATTATATGAGCTTATATGAGACGTTTTTACAAGTCAGTGTGTTCGGTTTATTTGACCAGAGAAAGATGTTTTTACAAGTCAGTGAGTGTTCAGCTCTCAGTACTTCTAACTGAATCTGTGTGGCTTACATTTTGTCTCGCTCCTGTCTGTGTTTTTGTTTTCAGACATCTGAGTTGTGCTGATACAGCTGCTTCATAATAAAAGCATTTCAAAGACATAGTAATTGGTACTTTTATTGTGAAGAACTTTCCATAAATAAAATGTGTTTATCTTTGAATTAACTGAGTTTAAACTGAGATACAATTAGATGTGTTTTTTGTGTTTTAAAAGGGATGCTCATCCGTGCTGCGCTGGGCTCAGGTGACATTTAGCCAAAAGCTATATCAGCAGAACACTGACACTCTCTGGTCCCTGTATGGAGCTCTCTAGTCACTGAGCATCACTCTGTTACGTTACTTTCATTTACCCGCCACTGTGGCTAGTATGTTAACCAAATTCTCCCAAAACTGCATAAAAAACACCCGCTATTGGAGGGTGGCGGGTGCTAATTTACAACCCTGACACTCACACGTCTCGAAACAAACAAGAAATGGCTCTCTGTCTCTCATCGCACTGGTGCAATGATGTAAAATTCTGTACCACAGACCAACTTGTTGAGTGTCAGTGCTCTGCTGATATAGCTTTTGGCTAAATGTCACCTGAGCCCAGCGCAGCACAGATGATGTAAAATGTTGTACCACAGACCAATTTCATGTAGAATGTGCAAGATTATACATTATTATATATGACGTACACAGTATGTCATACGTACAGCCCTGCATCTAGTTTATTCAACTGGCTCACCTTTGTTGCACCAACAGTTTTTGTAATTCCTCTTCAGGCCTTCAATCAGTAGTCACTGTTATTGCCAGGATACTGGCAATAACAGTGACTACATCGTGACCTCTACAATTTTATCAAGCTCAATTATTCCAAAAGAAAAATGTCATCCAACAAAGATCAGAGGTAACCACATAATACACTCTTCATACTTCTAAGTAACTACATTTTTTTTTTTTTTTGCAGATTTTTAAGTGATTCAATTTGTTCCTGTCTCTGCGCATGGACTTTCGCTCTCACAAACACTGTGTGTACTCACACCAGCATGCACAGAAAAATCTGGACGAGTGTAACACAGAAAAGCAAGTCAGCAGGAGGGAACTTAGGTGACCACTTAGGAGTTACCTGCTGTGCCTCATACTTGGCAGGAATTTTAAGCCAAGCGGAGTAGGAGTATGAAAGAAAATAGACAGCATAGAATGGATACACAAAATAAAATGCATATACAGGTGCCTAAGACACAAGATTTCTATTACAGTACGACTTCCTTTTCTACAGATTTGTTGCTTACATGGTTGAAATGTGTAATTCTTCGAAAACATAATCCTGCAAGTTCCTTTGGATTGACTGAAGGCTTTGTTGAACAGAATACAAACAACCCACTGTAAACCCCGGCTGTGAGGTTTACCCAGGGGTTTAGATTATTTAACTGTAAGTGATGAAAGTTCACTTATGCAAACACTCCAGAAATCCAGCAAGCTAACATTGCATTGCCACCAATGCCAGTCCATACATAGAAATGTCTTAAATGGTTCAGTAAACAGTTAAGTGATTCAAACACTAAGATTAAATACAAAAGGGTATCTTGCAATCTGGTTGCTATAAATGGCACAATAAAAAATGCTACACTCAAATATTAGAAAGGAGCTCTTGGCCAGCAGGGTTATCAATATTTCAATGTTTCTTTTTCAAATATTCAAACAGTAATTGATTTTTATCAAGTTTTCATGCAACTTTTATCTCATTTAAAAAATGTACTTGTAAAAATGCGCTCCTGGTTGTTATGCGGTACTACTGCAAGACTGTGGCTGTAGAGCAACTGATAGCTGTTATTGATATTAATGAGTATTTGAATATTGGAAAATCAAAAAAAAATAAGGAAATTGACTTGTGTATACTTTGTAAACATTAAAGAGCCCATATTTTGCCCTTTTTGGGGTTCATATATTTAATCTATGTACCTACTAAAGTATGTTCACAATAGCTAAAGTTTTCATGTGTCTGTTTTCATGAACTGCTGCTCCATGCACCGGCTCGCTTCTGACTCTCTCTCTAAGGCTCTGAAGTGCCCACGTTCAGAGTCCCCACATGTGCCAAGTCTGATCTGATTGGTCGGCCTGTCGGGTCTGCCGTAATTGGTCAGTCGCTCAGCCACTCTGGCTCCGAGGGCCGGGGAGCAAAAACATTAGCACCTTAGCACTACTGTGCTACCGCAGGCTACGGCATATCGAGGGCGTGCCACAGAAGTTAACGGGCCTGCAACATGAGCTGCAGGGCTTGCCACAACGAGCCAATGGGCTTAGATCAGTGATCTCACACTGACAAGACGTCACACTGGCAAATTTTTTTTGAGGGGGGCTAGAACCGAGCGTTACATGCAGCTAATGCTACAGCTAACAGGAGGACGTAGGAGAAGCCGCATTTCCGCGGACTTTGAATTTTTGCACATAGATGTGCCTAAACATGCACAGGACACATGGAAAACACACTAAAGAGCATATAAAACCAGAAAAAGCATAATATGACCCCTTTAAATCCTAAAGAGATTAAAAAGGCTGCAAACTGCACATCTGGACAACAGACAACAACCCATTTATCAATTTGAGATCACACCATTAACAACATTTAAATTTAATCAAGCTGCAAAACTTAGTAAGATCGAGACAGGTTGATGAAGGAAAGAGGGAAGAGAGGAAACCACAACAGAATCCTAATCAGAGACTATTTTTCCTCCATCTGTCCATAAATTCTGTAAGGAACATCATGCCAACAGGAGTGTTTGATTGTTGCAGTGAGAATTGTTCATGGTTAAATTAATTCCAATACTGCTCAATGATATGCAAATGACAGACAGAGTGAACAATAAATCTGCAGCAGTAATTAAGCAAACTAATTTGCTCATTAGAATTCATGATTCTAAAAGCTAATGAAGTATTTTCTGTGTGGATGCTTTTGTAAACAAAGTAACACAGTGTGTGTTTTATCAGCTTCACCTAAATGCTGAGTTGACTCGAGTGTTTATTGCTGTCAAGTTTTTTCCTTTTATGGCTCAATTTCTACAGCTGACTCTATCCCTTACCAACCGTCCTCTCAAAGTTGCGGTACCTTAAGACAAAAACAACAGTGACCCCTTTTCACAGTTTTCCTGCATCCAAAAAGCTCCCAAGCTCCTTAGATCTAAAACGCACATTAAGATGTCAGATTTAAAAACAATGCAAACACCAACAAATCAAGTAGTTACATGCATTCTTAACTAACCGTGTAAGAGGAGCATTATCAATGGAACCACTGCTTGTGATGAAGATTAATAATGATGATGGCAGTCAGCTTTTCAAATTCCTGATTTGATATATATCCCTGTCACTTTCAAACAGGGTCTCCTGCTGAGTATAATCAGATTTTACTCATTTTTTAATGCTGAAACTTGCAAAGCAGATGGTCAGAGTTTTACATTGCAGACAGAAGAAACACACTTCTAAAATACTAATTTGGAGGAGAACCCCAAAAGAGCAAATATCTTAACTGTTTCTTATAATTGCCAAAAAGAATTGAAGACATATAAGACAAATGGTGCAGAAGGTCTAAGAAAGTTCCAGTAGTGAGTTATTTTGCAAAGCCCAACAGGTACAAGGAACTACACTATCTACATTTCTTTTCACTTAAAAAAAAAAAGAGTGTCAATACTCTTATGTTGTTAAACAACCACCCGTCAGATTGTCATGGGGCTCCCTGCAACATCCCGAAAGCTGTGTCTAGTTGGGAATAATCGCACTACAAGTATTATAATGGACAAAACAAATTGAATTAAATAACAGGTATAAAATTAACTAATTACTTACAAAATACTACACAGAAAAGGCCTATGATCCTCTATCCTACCTCATGTGTATATTGACTGAAGACAGATTGTGGTTTTGCAGTACACAATAAGAACAAGGCTTTATACTCTGAAAGTGAGAAGCAAAATGCATACTGGAGACCCTCATCTCTATCTGCAATGGTTTGTCTTTTTATTTAGATGATATGATGGCTGATAACTGTAATAATTGACCTTGTTGCAGGTAGACAAAAACACTCCCCCTTGACTAGTGACAGCTGTTACACCCACAATAAAATAATTATGAAATGGGATCCCTCATGTATTACCAATTAATTTAAGTCACACTAATAAGCATCCAAGTTTCTAAAAGCATTTAGCAAGTGTTTAAAAAATAGTTTCTCTTTAAATGCACAACTTGGGTAAGTGGTAAAATTGTGTGTTATTTAATAGGAATATTTCATCCTGGACATTTGGTTATTAGGGAGGGACTAGGGAGGGTTATTAGGGAAATAACTTGGAAACTGCGGTGAGGGTTGTTAAAAATGTGGATGCCTAACTCTGTTTTTTTTTTTTTTATGCAAGGAATTCACATAAGAGACAGGGTTTGCTTGAGTTGTACTGCTCTCAGGGAGAAGTATGAAGAACAGAAAATATAGGTCGCCTAAATACATCATCAATATGCCATGTAACACTTTCTACAGTGAAAAGAATATTCCAAATTGTGAATGTGTAGCATATATCCATGAAACAAAAGAGGAAAGTAGAAATCTAATTATTTCATCCATCCCCTCAGTACCACTGCATACCTGCCGTCAAACGCAGGTATCCGTGGAAACGACAGCAGACAGAATGGGTAGCAACAGTGTGTCAGTCCTGCCGACGCATTTCACTACGGATGCCAGGTTATCCCCCCCCCCCATTATCATTGACTGTGCACATTAGAGCCGCACTCTCCTAACTATGGTATGAACAAAGTAAGGACGGGAACATAAAAACTACAACAAAAGGACAATCTTCCACCGCCACCCCAACTTACTGGATAAGTGAGTGATGTTTTGCAAAGCAGAAGTGTGTCCTACCTGTTTCTGCTCTTCCAGGAGGGAGAGGAGGAGGAGGAGGAGGAGGAGGTGGTAGTGCCGGAGCGGGCGCATTAGGACGAAGATAGTTGCCGCATTCAGAACATAAGGAGATAAAGGAAATCGAGCTGTTGCAGGGACGTACAGTAGAGGTACTCCCTCTGTCGGTCACGATGCACGTCTCTCTGACACTTTGCGCTGAGCAGTAAATTGGCGCATAGCTTCTATAATATGTAGGTCAATGGGAAGTTTCATTGCAATATAATCTAAAGTGCCTCATGAACATAAACTAATTCGATACATGGTGGCTATATCAGATATGTACTGTACTCTCAGTTATTGTCCTGGTTTAATCTATAGTTCAGCAAACCGTGTAGGGCAGGGGTGGGCAACTGGCGGCCCCCATCAACCCTCAACGTGGCCCCTCGGGTGAATTTTTACATATCAATTAATTGGAAACATGAAGAAAAACATGACAAAAATCTGCCATGAAATCATGAAAACCAGAAATATGTCCATAATAATATTTGATCACTGGTATATGTTGAGTTAAATTTGAGACATTATTGACTGTAATTGTTTTTGGTATCCTACAATTTGGCCCCCCTGGCAGTGAGAATTAAATGAATGTGGCCCTTGCTGTGACCAAAGTTGCCCAATCCCTGGTGTAGGGTGACCGTTGCTAGGAGTGCAGATACAACTTTTTGCTTTGAGACCAAAACCTATCGTTTACATCTGCTGTAAAAAAAAAGGCAAAATAATAGCACAGAATTAAACAACTTTTTTCACATGCCCATCCTTCTTGTTGACAATTATTGCCCCGCTCTAACAAATGTAGGCTAAGCGCTGTTAAAAGATAGTAATTGATGTGTCAAGAATAAGTCAACACTCGCAGATGTTTGAAGATATTTCTGCAGTCACTTAGATACTCCAAATGACAAATACTACATTTTGTTGAATTAATATGAAAACTTCTGACACGTGACTTTGATGGTTCCTAAACAAACAAAGATGGCTACTGGAAAACACAACGACCAGACAGTAATAAAAAAAACATCAGAAGACGTCTTCTTGCTGGTTCGGTGTTGAAGTAAACAAAAACATCCAAATTCGAGATTTGTATGTTTTTTTTTAATGTTTTTATTTTTTAATGAATCTGAATGTTGGGACAGATTCTAATATGTGTTGTTTAGAAATTCAAAAATGTATTCATAAAGAGCATTGATGTCATATCCTATGTATTTTAAAGGAATTGGAAACCTCCAGCATCCTACATATTTGCATTCAATACCCACTAATATGAATAAGACAGGGGGGCACACATTGGTATTCTCCAAATAAAGTTTGATAGTTGGACATATTGCAGTTACTGCATTTTTGTTTTGTTTTGTTTTTTTACATTAAGTCAATAAAATCTAATTTACAGCCATGAACTTTGGATGGAGGTTCTTCAAGACAGCCTTGGTTCATTGTATACAAGTGTTTAATATTTCTGAAAAAAACTCAAGTTAAAATATTCATAACTTCACTGTTGGTGTTGCTATCATTTCCAAATAGTATCCATTTCCCTCTGGCTCTGGTAGAAACAGTAAGCCAATAGCTGGGTAAACAGAGCTTGGCATTTACCTCCACTTCATATTTTCTATCAGCTTTAATATTAATCTTTTGTAAATCTATGCTATAACTGTCTCAAATTTCCCATTATCAGATGCCACCTTAATTCCATTTTGTGGCCTGTACACCTGCTACATCCAAAGTAGAATAACTTGTCTTTTTCATATCCGCTTACCAATGTGCTAGTTGTTTGAGGTAGTATTTGCTGCTGTCAATCTTCAGTAGGCCACACACTGGGCACTGAAAATTGATTTACTGGCAGAGATTTAGATTTTTCCATTACGCAGCATACATGTGTTGCCATGTTGCCAGAGTTGGTCAGAACAGCCTCTATTGGCCAATGTGTATTCTTGAAAAACACTTTATACTGTACTGGGCCAAGGATTTTGGCTGAATGCAGCACAGTGTAAATGAGTTGTGTTGTCAGTTGTTACAGTCAGATGACAGCGATCATGTTCACTTCTCACATACTGCATACTGTATTCCTGTGATGTCTACGACCAGATGGGTCACAGAGCTACTCACTTACCTGGGTAGGGGTGTGCAGAGGCACAAATGAAGCAGCAGGAGCAGATGGGAGCGAGACAGATTAGAAGAGGATGAGACAGAGCTGTGTGCTTAATATTTAACCAGTGAAGCAGCATGCTGCTCCGCCCTGGAGGGGGGCTAAAATCATCATACTGAAATGACTCTGACAATAGAGATGCAGGAATTCAGTAACAGTAAAATGCAATAATATTCTATTCACACTGTGAGGTGGTATAGTTATGTCATGGCTCTTGCTGCCCATCGGTCTTCATAGTTGTGTTAGGAGGGCTGATAGGTGCCATGTGATAGTATCTGTGTTGCATAAAAAGAGCCTGGGTCTTTTGAAGGTGGTGATGCTCTGGGTTGTGGTGGCAACCAAGGGCCATGTGGTAGGTTATGTAACTTGTCAGTAGGGCTTAAGGGCGTAATTGGGATGAGGGGTTTCTTCCCACAGTGTTTACCCTCTCATTAGGGCACAAGTATTTTGTGTTTATTTCAAAATATGGGTAATATTTCAATTGGGGAAAAAGTGTTCCCCTAAATTCCAAGTCAACTTTAGTTCATACTTTGTCCAAAGAGTTTGAGAAAAAACCGAAGTACAAATCTTTCGTTATGTTCCTACATACTTCAGTTCATTTCCCCCAGCTATCCTCATGTTATTGCCCTTCATTTCTCCCTCTGCTGATCTGACAAGAAAATCCCAAACAATGGAGAGACAAGGTTTAATGCGCTATCAACTCAGACTTAATAACACACTGAACAAAAAAACCCACTATTTTGTGTTGTTTTTCCCAGTGGAAAAAAAAAACTGCTGCAACATCCCCAACTGAGAGATACCCGAGCAGTCCCCCCCGGGGCTCTTCATTAATCAGCACACACAAGTCCTACTGTATACACCCCTTGCCTATACACTCACAGACACACAAACACACACAGGGCATCTCACTTTATTGGCTGCAGACCAGTTAAACCAGGTTTCACGGACAAATTAACACCATCATGCCAGAGGATGTTAGTACCCTGTAAACATCCCCTGGAAAACAAATTATAGGAGAACAATGTAATCTACTGAGTCAAGTGAGATTATTTACTGTCTCTTTTAAAGTCTCCAACAGAACTGCCATGCATCTGAATTCTTTTCGACCGGCAAAGTTTGTTGACATTGAAGAAAGTGACTTTAATAATAGGACTATTTTAGTAGGACTATTACAGCCTCTTGATGATAAAAATAGTTGTCAGGATGACCCAGTGGAAGATTAACATCTCTTTCTGTGGACAGGTTGTTACTGGGTCAGCAGTAATAGAACAAACAAGACACTTTTTAATACACAAACTGGAAACAGAAAATGTGGCTGTTTATTTTGACATGAAGGATCCCTGCATTGCTTTGAGAAATTGGTTCACAGCAACTATGCAAACATTTCTCTAACTTTCTTCTGGTTAAGGAGAATAATACCATCACAAAGTTGTATTTCTAGCCAGAAGAGCATGATTTTTCACTTTGAGTTTTTCGCTACATTGATGGAGTAACAGACAAGCTGCTTTGTAAGAGCTGATTACAGACTTTATGATAAACCTGGGAAAAACTTGAAACAGTCAAGTGCCTTATTGTCAACTATGAATAGGTTGTATACCTGCTCTGCTGTTCAATTTTACTGCAAACATTTTCTTGGCAGGACAGGTAGAAATGTTAGGAAAACATTGGCAGTTTGCCTAACTCTACATAATTCTGGAAATAAGAGTAAACAGCTCTGTTCAAAATCCACCAACAAGCACCTCTACAGCTCATAATTAACATTTTAAATCTAGTTAATTTATCTAGAACATAGGTATTAGTGGTTTTAGACCATGGTGCTATGGGCAAATTTTATTATATTTGTACAGTTTCTCCTGTCTCCAGTCTTTACGCTGGGCTTTAAAGATAAACCATCTTACATGTTTCAAAATGTTCATTCAAATTCACTTTTTTGCTGCAGAATAAATTTAAATCCCATTTATTTTACTGGTTCCCCGACTTTGCAAAAGTCCAAAGAGAGTACCATGATTCAGTCAAAACGTCCGGAAACATGTTTTTTCTATAATTGAAGCTAAATGAGTCTGCAGGATCCCACAGACATGATGTCTGAATGGACAGAAAAACAAAACATACAGAATTTTAGTCACATTCGATTTATTCCATTTGTCACTTAAAATAGAACATTCTCAATGTGTTGATTTTTTTTTTTTATTAGAGACCCCTTTGTCCTGTAGATTCAGCAGCCCGAAAATCCATTTTACCTTTTAAATTCCTTTACAATTGTCAAAGGATTCCCAATGCAATGAATAAGCAGAATAGGTTTATCTGTTAAATTCAAAAATCTGTTGAAGCACAATAGGCCAAATTGGTTTCCCAATAATGAGCAGCAGCAATAATTACTGTGGACTAAGCTCACCTCAAATAAGCCTTGAAGGGAAGTAGCTTGCATAATATGTCCTAATTAGCATAAGAAAGGAAAACACCCATTGGCAATACTGACAGCTAGACAGGTTAGACAGTACCCTTGAATCCTTATTTCCAGGAAGAGTTTGATGTTTGGCTTTCCATCCATCCTACTTTCTGTAACCAGCCTCATCACACATTTATCCAGCAGATCTATTCAGCTGTCGCATGTAATTGTCTGTTATAGAAGTACATCCACTTTAATGTGAAGAAATTATGTAAATCTTTTCTTCTGTTAAGAAGCAACACATTGTGCTTCCATTAAAGTGTCAGTTACTATAATAAGTGACAAATTAAAGATGAAGTCTTAAAACTGCGACAGGGAGAACAGTATTGTATGACTTGGCTATATGCGATGATTAATTAGAGCTTTTGTTTCACATCAAAATTCCAAGACATCTTTAGGCTGGCAAATTTTGTGCCGGAGATGTCTGAAGAAATGTTAAGACATTGACGATAGTGACTGTAGAATAAACGTTTTGAACTTGATAGATAAACCTTTTTTGCATCTGGATTCCAAGAAAAGATTATGACTTGACTATACTTTAAAGGGGGCTTATTCCTAAGATTTAAGGGGTAAAAAAACTCTGTTCAGGGAACCTACAAGAGATGCCAGGATCCCGACATGGCTTCTCTGGATTTATGCTTCGGCTGTTGTTGGAAGAACTCTCACAAACAGAGTTTTGGTGTTTAGAGATTTCACTGATGAATCAGCCGGCAGCTCTGAAAAAAAACAAAAAGACATGAAAAAGCCTTTAAAAAAAGAAAGAATGTTTTCAAATGAATCTCTAAAGCTCCAAAGCTGCTCAAGATATGATACAGAATCAGGATTTAAAACATCACTGTTTCATTGCAGTAATTTATTTTATCCATAATGGACTATTTTAAGCATACTAAATGAGCTGCCATATCACAGACACAGACATCAGCATAAATATAACATGATATCTTCTGTCTCTTCATCTTACCCTGTGTGAGGTCCTGGTCCAGGTAGAGTTTGAGTCGTCTGCTGCGGAGGCCGAACACCTTGGCAGCCTCAGACAGCAGACCTGAGTGGTCGAGCCCGTTCTTGCCCACTGGGTTCACCAAAAGGAGGGTGCCTGCGTCTCCTGACTGGCACTCTGGAGGAGAGTAAAGGAGTGTTGAGGAGAAGTGAAACAGACAGACTTTACTTCCTTTACAAATTAAGAAATGATTGGCTTGTTAGTGCGGCTTGTTCACAAGTCCTGGGAAGGAAACAAGTGCAAGCTCCGCCCTGGGAGAAGGAAGAGACAGAGGAGAGGAATAATCAAAAAGAGTTGATGAGAAAGACAGGGCCTGGATGATCTATTGATGAGTGTGACTGTGTGAATGACTTAACCGGATAAAGCTCGATTTGGGTCAATTCTTCTGGTCTAATGAACACTACATCACTATTATTAGTAATGTATGTAGTATAGTTTCTATTTTCTGTAGAGATTAATATGTTGTATACACTAAATAATTATCTAACTAAAATATGATCCAGTATTTTAAGAGACTAGCTCATTATTTTTGAATAAAACCAACCTATTCACTTCCTTGAAAGTTAAAAAACTAAACTAAAAGACGCTTTGCTTAGCTGAAGGCATACGAAAACAAGAAAAAGCTAGCCTCACTTTTACAAAGGTAAAAAATTATGTGTAGAAACCACAGGATAAGGGGTGTTTGTGTTAAGACTATTTCTTTGGTCCTAGCCAGGAAAGCAGATTCCCTCCGTTTCCTGTTTTTGTGCTAAGCTACATTAGCTGGCCGCTATAGCTTACTGTTTGCTATATTGTACAGGCAGGAGTGGAAGAGATATTTTAGTCTTACTCTGATCAAGAAGTATAAAATATAGTAACTTATACACAACAGATAAAAAAGAACATGTACTCAACAGGGAATGTTCTCTGAAATGTCAAACTATTCCTTAATGCGGGGCGTAAACAATGTTTCAAAAATGTCCAACTATTCATCAATGAAGGAGGCTAACTTGTTGTTTTTTTTTAGTAGTAAACCTTCTCATATCTACAGAAGAACAATGTTTCATGTATGAATTTAAATGAAGCTTTGACTTAAGAGACATAACTGGTCAGAAGGATGAATTCATTGTTGCCATTGGACTCTCTGGAGAATTGGATCATAATTAAAAGGAGCCATGTCAGTTTAGCCTTGGCTGTATATACACTACATGGGTGTGTGTTGAAGTGTGTTTCTCACCAGCCGGTTGTGCGTTACAGAGCAGCAGGTTTACGTAAGGACACAGAAGGGTGTCAGTGGTGGGGGCGGATCCAGGGGAGGAAGAACCCGAAGTCACTGACAGAGTTTTACCATTGAGAGTCTGAAGGTCTGTTTTGCTGGTCAACTCTGTGAAGAACACACAAAGAACATTAATATAGAAAGTAGAGTTAGATATTCATCTGGGTGATTATAGAACCATTTAACTCGCCACAAATGTGGGTCAATTTTGTCTTTTCATTTACAAGAATGAGGACTAAAAGAGAATACAAAGCTTTTATATCGACCTTTTCCTTCTTATAGTGTCAAACAGACTGAAATAGAAATCATTTGGAACATGTGGGGAAGAATAGATAAATTAGCAGAAATTTATCTTGCAGGCAAAAATGCTTTATCAAACGTTACAACATTATATTAATGATGCTACATCAGTATGCAGTGGAGTGTATGGATGATAAATGTTACTGCACACCCTGCTGTACAAATGTTAGCTGCAGCTACATAGCTATCTGAGAGATGCTCAACTGTTGAGCTTCTAATGCTTTTAGCTAAGCTAGCTGGCTGCACAGTCCTGTTACACACACCAAAACAAATCATGCTGTGAAATCATGCCAATATTACATGGCTAAAAAATAAATGTCTAAAAACTAAAAGTTAAGATCTCCAGGGTTCACTTCAGAAAGAATCAATAAGTTTGATTTAGGAAAAAAGCAGTCTCTCTGCTCCCTCAGCTCACAAGTTTAACAGTGTGAGCTCTTTTCTACTAAAACAGTTTGGTTTTTTTTGTCTTGCAAAAAGATGAGACTGGGCTGCATATGTCTTTTCCTACCGGTCTTGTCGTTGAAGACTCTGAGTTGGGTGTTATTGGTACCAAAGATGCTGCCACACACTTTCTTCAGCAGGTCCAAGCCCAGTCTGTTATCCCCTTTGGGGTTCTCCAACAGCACGACCCCCTCTAAAAGAAAAAAAACAGTCCGACAGTATTATTGGACGAGTCAAACAGATCAGAGAGAGAGCTACAGGTAAGACAAATCAAAATTATGTTGTGTGGGCTGTGCAATAGCTTCATGGTGTTCCTATGTTTTCATTTTTTCTTACCTCTGCTATTTCATCTCTCATGCTGTGTTTTTGCAGATCTTGTGCAATATTGGAAATGTGCAATATATGCTATGTTGTTAAACATTGGTAAGGGCCTTTCTGCTTACATGTTGGATGTGTCTTTCTATTGTTTTTTGATTGATTGATTGATTGACTGAAGTGGAAGCAGCTGAATGTTCGACAGTACTTTGAGACAAAGTGTATCGTAAAGTGACTGAATTTATCTTTTACAAAAGCACAATAAACCTTTGAAGACTACATCATTATTGTCCAAGTATTGTGTGCTACACATCCCACCATCTCACAATCAATGTATGCTCAATTTCCCCAAAATGCTATTTGATTTTTTTTCTGATAGGAAACAACACGTTTCACGTTTTCAACCTTGTTCTTTGTTGTTGACCGTCACTCTGAGGTTCACGTAGGAGCAGGCTGGTCCATTTAGCTGAATGCGAGGGGCTGAACATCCCTTTACGATTATTAACTCCAAATCTGAGCCCTTTAGCTGCAATGAGAAAAAAGAAGAGAATGAAGAAGGCAAAAAAAATTGTGTTCTTTATTTCTTATACCAAACAAAAAATACACTCAATTGCAGATGTTTAGGAATTACTATGCTTAAAAAGATCCTAAGAACACTTTAGGCATAAAATCACTGTCGCTCACACTTATTATATTACACAGAGTATTCTACAAACATGTTTTATTAATGCTGAAAGGCTGTGGTGCACCTCAATCTGCCTACTGAACTGAACATGAGTGGTAGTAAAGGAAACAATATTCCCACTCGCCCTGAGGTCTGCTTTCATACCTGAGTCTTTTCCTCTATGATGACGCTGGCTGTCTTGGGGACAGGGAAGGGCAGCATTGGAGCCTTGGTGGTAGCCAGGATAAAGTCAGTGTGGGCCTGGATCACAGAGCTCAAGTACTCCCCCTCTGGCTGACAGCGGTAGTACACAGTAATCTCATCTGATGGAACCAAATGACCCTGAGTGATTGGAAATGGGTATTAACTCATTAATAAATACCAAGCAGTGTTTTTCTGTTAGTAATTTAGGATGTTATCTTTTACTTAAAAAAAGTTTGTATAGTAAAAGGCACTACAAAGGCTAAAAATTTATAATTTAATGTAATTTTTCGATAGGTATTTCTTCTGAAGGCTGTCTCTCTCCTGTAAGAAAAAGAAATCCAGACAAAGCTATTACCTGATACAAGGAAGAAAGAGCGGATGGGATAAACAAAATGGACGGGCGGGCAAGAGAAGACAGGGTAGGGATTTTAAAGAACCAAAACAGTACAGGAGGAACAAATGAAGGCAGGAGGGAACAAGGGGAGATTTTTTTATTGGATGAAAGCCCATCTATTTTGGCATTGTGTTCTGCCAGCTTCCTCTAACCTTGACACTTTCAAACACATTGATCTCATCCTAATCTGCAGTGTGCAGCCGTGCACACATGTGCACGGCCGTACACATACATATTGACTGGGTAGTACACACACACACACACTCCAATTGCAGTATGTGGCTCAAGGGCAGAGGAATAACGTTAGCTAGATACAGAGGAGCAGTCAATCAATGGAAGAAGGTTTATAGGCTTTTCCTGCCAAGTCAAGGTAGTGACCCTACCCTGAAGGGGCTGATTCACACACTCACACACACACACACACACACACTGACACACACACTCACACTGACACACATACACACAGTGTTCACATCAGACAGAGCTACACAGATCTCCAGTTTGTGAGCAGTTGAAAACAACAATAACAAACAAAAAAGAAATAAAGGAAATGCTAACCTCTATTTTCCAACACAGCACTTGCACACAAAAGAAAACCACAATCACCCACACAAACCATGATAAATACAAAAAACTGCCCCAAACTACTACCAAACATGTCAAAGAATGGTTCAAACATTAATTCCCATCCCCGGGGTGGAAAATTCCTGACAGATCTCAGTTTGAAATAACTGGAGGAATTTAGCCTGGCTGGAAGCCAGTGCACACCACTGCTATAGGCGGACGGAAAAAACTGTTTGTTGCTTGTGAAAACAAGAGGCTGTTGGCTAATCCGTCTTTACTCCCTAGACCACTTCAAAGCTCCAACATTAGAATCTGAAAGGGGCCAGACTGTAATTAAGCTTCCATTAAGCCTGCCTTATGATGGAGAAACTTCTAACTGTGACGCTGCAGTGGAAAGATTTCAAAACTGGCCTCACAAAATTAGCATGGGACATAAAGAGGAAGGGGGGAGAGAGGGCCAAAGAAAGGGAGGGAGATGTAACCAAAGTATGTACGATACTCTTCTTTTGTATTTGGTCAACAATATTGTGCTGGAACTAAGGAGTCATTTCACCATCAATTCATGCAATATTAGTTTATCAGTCCATAAAAACTTAGAACTGTGTGAAAAACAGTACAAGAGTTCTCAGCAGTTACTGTCATGTACAACCAAGGGTCCAATATGGTGTCCCAAATCTGACAAATGGTGGAGACATCAGTGATAGTTAGTATTTAATGATACCAAAATAACTTAGACTGATCTATAAAAATAAAGAATAAACTAACCGCTGAAAGCACACATTAAACTTTGTAATTTTGTCTTCTCATGATTTTTATTACCTAAGAAGGAGCAGGCCCTCTTTCACAGACGTGCATTGTTGCATGTTTCTACAGAAGCCCATAATGGACAAATTAAACACTGAGCACCTTCTAGCCCCCTCCCTGCATTAGATTGGGTGGGTGTGAGGAGAGGGTATTCATGTTTGCTGTCTGCAACCTCAGTTAGATGAGTTTAGATTGCCATTAAAGTTATATGCCATTAAATCTTAAACACTAGTCCCATCAAAAATTAATGAACACATAAATAAGCATATTCAATTCAAGAAGATTTAAAACAAGGTTATGTAGTCTTTTATTAAATTTAAAAAAAAAAATGTTTAAATATAAATTAACAGATGCTGATGAACTTCCTTTTGATTTATAAATCTATCAAATCCTTTCTTGTGTGTCTTTATTTTTAGTTCTGAGGTCTGCAGTGTGAAACAAATCCACCAGGAGGGTATGTGCTAGTTTTCCAGTCCTCCTTTAAACATTTATAGTATTATGTTTCTCATATAGTATTTTTAGTAAGGTTTTTGTCAACTGTGCCATGTTTCTAAATGTTTCTCACATTTCATTTCCTTTCTGTGTCGCTTACTGTCATATATTACTCCCCATATAAAAAGTCTTCATGTGTTTTTTTCAGTACAATCCTCAGTCTGCTCCAGCAACGTGTTTTGTTCACCCCGTCACAGCCCTGATTACATGTATCAGCAAACAGTTTCAAATACGTCACCATCTGATCATTACACACTGGATTGTTACATTTATTAGTAGTGTGTTATGTGTCACTCTTGTTTCCCAATGGAGTAGCGCTCCTGAAATAATTGTCCCACCTTCTTGCGTAGTTTCTGAATGCGGTTGATGACCTCTCGAGCAACGCCCTCATCCAGCATGGACTGGTCCGGGGTGACATCGAGCAGCACCAGGACCTGAAATCAAACATAGAGTCAAAAGGAGAGTTGGAGCTCGATGTTAAACTGATCCAAAAATAATAATTTGAGAAGCACTATGTTACCGCTTAGTTTAGATACCTGTTTTAAATCATTGTAAGCACTTTCTTGTCTTTTCAAGTTATTTTTCTTGCTTAAAAATATGTAGCACAATAAATATGAAAATGGAGTTTAAAAATGATACTTAAAATATTGAAGAGTTATGTGATCTAATATCAAATAAGCATTAAATTGTCTTAAAATCCTGCCCACAATTACAATGATTCAGCAATAATTTTAACATTAACATCACATTATTCCTCAATACAAAAAGTAAAACAACAACTATAGGTTACTGAGGTTTAATGTAAAAACATTTCTACTCTACTTTTCTGATCTATCATCTAAGAACATACAGCAAGAGAGAGAGAGAGAGAGAGAGAGAGAGTGAGATAGAGAGAGTGAGCTATATATATATAGAGAGAGAGAGACAGAGAGAGAGAGACAGATGGGTGCTGGAGAGACAGTGTGAGCAAGTGACAGTAACAGAGAATTATAAAGCCAGCTCAGTAAACTGGTATTAAGGTGCAGTCTTGTGGTGTGTTTACGGTTGGAGAAGCACTGATTGGAGAGGGCCTGTGGGAAACGCATACATGCTGGTCTCCACTTAGGCGTGAAATTATTTCATACATCACACTTACAGTAAAGGCACCTAAATGCATTTACAGTATATAGAAGCCTAGTGCAGGTGCTGCAGCATAGGAACATTTCTCTTTAGATCTGGTCGCATTACACTTTGTGGCTCAATATACACAACAACAGTCTTTAAAGCAACAATATAATAGTAGTTTCAAGGTCAATTTAACAGCCCAATAACTCTCAACAGGGAAGATGGCGTCTCTGCCATGTCCACAGCGCGGCCCGTTTACCCGTTTACTGCAGTATGTAACTTTGGCAGCCGGCCGAGGTCATCTCGCGAGAGGTGCTAACAGCTTTATTGCACTAGTTCACACACCATCTGTCAGTTATAAAAAGCAGCCAGTTAGCCCGTCTGTGAACTGTCTGATAAAATTGGTGGGGCTAAGAGGGACGGCGGTAGAACGTTGTTATGATACAAGACCATTTTCACACCGCTGTCGCGCACCACTCGTCTTATAGGTAGCCTACTTATCGAGCATGTCTGATAAAAGTTGAAAATGGCACTGCCGTTGTCAGCCCTTGGTCTTAGTGGAAAAAAAAAAAGAAGGAGGAGGTGACTAACGGTATTACTTCTGTTTTCCTGCAGGGCGTCCCATTCTCATGAAAAGTTAGCGAAGCCAAAAGGATTGGGTTTAAATGAATAGCATACCTGTGCATCAGAGTGTGCTTCATACTGCGCGGCTGAGCCAGAGCTCTGGTTGAAGGTGTACATCAGCCTCAGGTCCTCCTCATGGAGCTCATGTCCGTCAACCATGATGGATCCTTAAAATCAACAGCAACAAAAGGAGGCCACAGTTGTGGTATTGAAACAAAATCAAAAAATAAGCAGATAATAACATTCATCAGTCATTAGAAAAACAGCCTTTAACAAAGTAAATATGCTGTTGATGCAGAAATCAAAACAATGTAACCCCGTTGTGTCTCTGCACCATTAGACCACATTTCAGAACAACCATAAATTACACCGTCAAAACAGAAACCACCAGGGGGGGTGGTCATTAAAAGAGTTTGCGACCACAAACATTAAGATTTTTCCTCTTGCGTAGGGTTATTGCGTGGCCTAAAGAGAACACCATGACAAATGTCACAGTATGCAGTCAGTAGGAAGTTAAAGGACAATCTAGTGAGACGATGTTTTCTTCTTTGTCTTTAATAACTCACGTCACTTCATGATCATTTAATTGGGGAAAACTATAACTGCTGTCATTTTCTTTTCTGTGGAAATCTAAAATGATCCTCAGGGTCTTACAAATAGGAAAACATGTACAAAACTAAAACGCCACCAGTCTGATAACAGGAAATTGATGATATAAGGGCAGGTTGAGAAAGTCTCAACGCGTGTGAAATAGCTGATTATTGAGGCAGATTATGATTAAATCAATTCTGGCTACAGGCTTTAGTGCAAACATGATGATAAACTATTTATGCCTCCTCTACTCTCCTAATTAAATCTGAATAAACTGCCAACTGACTGCGTGAGTATAAGTCTGTATTTAGCAGTGTTTCCTCTATTGGAAAGATCGTTGAAAACGTTTCAATAACAACATGCCACACTTAATAATAAAGCTCTACTAACATGCGTGGAGGCTGGGGCTTTGTTTTGAATTAACCAGGGTCTGGACCTGTATTTACTTACATTTAGAGATTCCTTACTTTACAATCTCACCTGACCACATCCACCAAAGAGCTGAGCATTCAAACATTACGCAAACCCATCTGAGTCCGATTTTATATCTTTTCTTTTTGCCAGTGGCAACAATTACCCACGTCTGTGTTCTGACTAAAAACCATGACCGTGTTCTTCTTTTCTCTTCTCCACGCCCAGAGGCTGGGTGAAACAGTCACTTCATTTCTCTCTAATCCTAGATTTCCATGCTTTGATTTCCTGTGTCCCTCCTTTATTCACATCTCTTTTCCCGCCTGGTGTCTTAACCTATTTTCTTTTTTTCCCTGTCAAACTGATGGGATCAAAGGTACAGGTAAGGAATAATGAGCAATTCAGCCAAAGGCCATGAAACCACCATCAGTCTCCAACCAAATTGCCACCCTTATAGTCCAAGTCGAACAAGGTTTTTTGACTTGTGGAGTCTGAGCTGGAGGTTAAAAGTAGACTTTGACTGCACGTGTAGCATTCGTTATTCCATGGACATACTACTTGTGAAACTGTATTAAGAGACAGAAATGTTTACACCACTTAATGAACAGTAGAAAAGGCTTATGTTATTTATATTTCTTTATCATATTATTTTGGTTGGTCACTTTCCGACGACCCATTTCCCCTTCTTCAGGTGTTTATGCTAAGATAAGCTAACAGGCTGACAGTCCAAGCTTGATATTAAGTTCCCCTTCAACAGAACGGTGTAGCATTGTATCGTTCAGAACTCTCCTCTCTCCTGTGAGTAAGCAGAATGTATCACGGATCAACTGTAAACATTTTTATCTGTGCGTTTCCTCCCTCCATAAATTTTTCAACCATCCTCCACCAAATCTATCTCTATCCCTCCATCGCTCATCCTCCAGTTTTTTTCCATCCAATTGGCCAGACTTCAAACATCCGAGTGATTGGAAATGTTAAGTTCCCACAGCCCAGCTGACCTCCACTGCCTCCTTCCCTGGAGACTCTGGGGGCTCTCCTCGTCTTTCTATAATTGGACGGACAAGATACCTTGGACTACTTTGATCCGTACTCGAGCTCTGATTATAGTTTCAGGAGCGTTGGGGTTTGCAGGCAGAAGATAAACCGGCTGTCCATTTGCACCGTATTTCGTTTCCAGTAATCTTAGTTACATTTATTGTTAAATAAATATCATTTTGAAAGATTATGCAGCATTTTGGCAATCATGTGCTTGAATGTTCACTCATCAATTACTCGGAAAACAGAATTATTGCTTAATGATTAGCTTTTGGTATTTGTAATCAGAAAAATATGTAAGCTAAAAAAACTGCATATGGCCGCTGATTTGCATTTTTGCATTTAAAAGGTTTCCTCAAGTTCACTGATAGTGTGCACTCCCCCCCCAACACACACACATACCAGACAGCTACACTTGGTTTATACCTGTTTTCTGGAAGGACTCGAGCTGCGTGCTGGTGAGCTCCTTGATAGAAGCAGTGATGGCTTTGAAGGCTCCCTTTAGTCTCTTGCCCAGCACCATGTGGTCTGGCTCGGCTCTCAGACTGATACCATACTTGTCCTTATCTGTAGACATCGTCAACTGTCGCACATTGAGCTCCTGAAGAAAACGGAAAAGAAGAAACAATTTGTCTTAGAGGTGAAGGTGAGGTTCAGAAACCAGAAATACTGTTTTAATCCCAGGGGGAAATCCGGCTGTTACAGTTGCTCTTAAAAACAACATAGCAGGAGGAAAAAGAAATATATATAGAATAAAAAAATAAAGTAGAAGAAGTAATAATAGAATAAGCAATAAACACAAAGTGAGAGTATTCAAAGAATAATAAGCTATGTACAAAGCACAGGGAAATTAAGATATAAACAATATTTACCACTTTTACATGGTGTATGTATGAGGGCTCAATAAGACAAATTTTTTCCACTTTGTATCAGTATTGAACACGCGTCTGAACAAATTGTTGACCGGTTAAAGTTAATATCAACACAAAACAGTGGAGAGGTTTCCAGTTTTTGTTGCTAAAAGGTTGCTGTTGTCTGTGCAAAAAACAGTTTGAAGCATGTAAAAATCTGTGATGTGCACAAAAAGTGAACAAAAGTTGATTCAATAATTCATCAAATTCTGATAACATGTTTTCATTATCTGCTGCAAAACCAGAATTGCCGGAAAAATATTACTAGAGAAGATCTCCTAGCAACAGTGTGGAAATTCAGTGACCCTACTGCATTAGTTTATAGTTTAACCTCGAAAAGCATCTTTGACCTGTGGACAGAGAGCACACATAAGCTACTGAGGTGGGATGAGGGATCAACATAAGGGCAACATTTCTAGACTGGTAAGAATTCAATAAAACAGTGCACATGGGCAAAATATGCATTATGTTGCTGCACTTAGATATACTTTATTGATCCCGTAAGGGGAAATTCAATTGTTACACTTACTGTATGCTGCACACACATAGGCTGAAAAAACCCAGATGCACAAACAGGATCCTGTGGACATGCTCTAATGGAGAGATGTCAGAGTTAGGGGCCTGCCCACAGTGAGTGCTCCTGGGCTGGTTTCGGGGGAACAGTGCCTTGCTCAAGGGCACCTCGGCAGTGCTCAGTAAGTGATCTGGTACCTATCCAGCTACCAGACCAATTTCCAGATTTGGTCGGCAAGGGGACTTGAACCAGCAACCTTCCAGTTCCCAACCCAAGTCCTTACAGACTGAGATACTGCAGCGTCAGAAGCTCACAACTACAACAGATTATCAGCAAAGCAAAGCTGACAACAACCAAAGGCTATTGAACAACAATAACCATCCCTTTATGTGTCAACTCTCTTTCTTCCCCCCAAACCAATGAGACATTTTGTTAAAACATTTTTTTTTGTGTGTGTGGGGGGGGGGGGGGGGGGGGGTTTACCCCAAGAAACAAACATTAGCAATATGACCCATACCTTTAAGGATTGACCTCCTGTTTCGTTTACAACAAAGTAAAACCCATTAAATAAGCTGGTATTGGTATGGGCTGGTATGCCCACTACTGTTTATGTAAAAAGAGGCAATTCTGAGGGGTTCAAAGTTAAGGTAAATGCTTTGTTACATCCAGTAAAAGTCAAATGAAGTCAAGAGCGCTGTAGAGGGCTGTTTAAAAATGTAATTCACCTACAGAGTAAGTCAGCCGTTAAATCAACCAGTCAGAAAGCCAGGGAATGACAACAATAATGCTATTATTCATCATACAGAGGTGTGACGAGAGCAAGATCCCAGAACCTAATGAATTATTGTGTAGTTATCTAGTATCAAAGTATTACCAGAAAATCACAACAGTTGTAGTATAATTATGAAAGGCTGAATGAGTAAAAGGTGAATCCAGAGTGAATCAACCAAACTTTCAATCGCTCATCCTGTCTGACAAGACAGCACACACATTGAAAGACAGTTTGAAGGGTCCTCCCTGAGCAAAGGGACCTCAGGCTGCTCTCAATTCTGAGCAAATAAAACTTGTTTACTGGAAGAGGGCTTTAAGCTGGCAAGGTTAAATGTTTCCCCCACCCAGAAATGAAACAGGGCGAGATAAGAAGAGGTTTGAACTAAGATACAGCTTGCAGGATCCAACAGACGGCTGTAGGAAAAGCTCTTTTCCCACATGGACCTCAGTCTGAAAATGTTCTGTCAATTTCCGGGGTTAGCATCTTATCGTAACAAGAGCCCCAATCCATTCCCAAATTTAGATGCATTCATAACTTCTTAGCATGTATCCTCTTACTCATTCATAAACTATTTCCGATTGGCTTTAGTGGGATAAATGCAGCAACAGTGCCACAGTTTCACATCAAAGAGAACCAGACATTCTTAATAAAGAAATTAAGGAGGTCATCTAAGTCATATGTTGAACAACGTTGACGTCTTGAGCTTAGTGGAAAATCAAAAAAATGTCAGCGCTTCCTGTGCTTAACGGCTGTGACAGTTAGTGTAACATGTGAGAAGTTGTTTTCCACTCTCTTTGGCAGCTCTAACCCTGCACACTATTGTAATTCATCAGGACTGTCAGAGGGCCGCTTGGGTTCGAGTCCGACTTGTGGCTATTTTCCTGCATGTCATCACCACTCACTCCCGATTTCCTACGGAAACCTTGAAATAAACATGACAGGCAGCTGCAGTGAGAACCAGGTATCTCTCATTTCAGGAATGTAACCAAAAGGTTTCTTTTTTTTTGTTTCAAACAGCAGCACTGTCCTGTCTAAATAAAGGCAAACAGCCTAAAAATAAAGCTTTCAAAATAAATTTACCTTTGCCTTTTTTATTTGCCCAAAACCGATAGGACACCTTTAAGATTTATTTTGGGAATTTTGCCTTTATCTTGATAGGACATTGCATAGAGTAGGAAATAAGAGAGAGAGAGAGAAAGAGAGATAGCTAGAGAGGGGGGAATAACATGCGCGAAAGGAGTCAGAGGTCGGATTCAAACCCAAGCAGCAGTCTCTGTACATGTGGGCGCGTACACTCACCACTACCCCACCAATGCCGCTATAGCAGTGGTTCTCAACTGGTGGGTGGGAACCCAAAAGTGGGTTGCGGAGCTGTTTTCAGTGGGTCGCGAGCATGTGCCTGTAAAGCCCTTTTTTAAATGTGTTAGTTTTGTTCAGTTTCTTGCTTCGGTCGGATGTTTTGAACTGGCTGAGGTACAAAACATCTGACGGAAGTGGCAAATTGCAAAAACCGCACAATTTTTCATTAGATCAATCTGATTAGATGAAAAATAATCTAAATTTGGGTCACGATTTTTCAGGGAGGAGTTGGTGGCGGGTCCTGAGGCTAGACGATTTGAGAACCACTGCTCTATAGGACAACTTCTAAAAAACAGCCCCTCTTTCAATTAACAATGCACTAAAATTTAAATTACAGCTGATAATACAAACACCATCTATATTGAACTTTCAATATTACAACTGAACATACAGGCTTTGGATTGTCTAAGATTATAGCTTCTAGCTAACTTCTATTGTTTCTATCTCTTTTGATTGCTTATTTATCTTTATTTATTTATTCTTGGTACTCTCCAATCGACCTAAGTTGTCTGAGTTCCTGTGTTGCCTGAGTTCTTGTGATGTTTGGGTTTTGAAGTTAGTTGACTCTTTGTCTGGGTTCTTTAACTATTGGGGTTTTATTGTTGTTGGGTGCCTCATCCATGGGTTGCTTTGTTGTGTTTATGTTGTTGTTGTTTGGGTTCTTCTGCTTTGTTGTTACGAATGCTTCTGCATTCAAAGCACTTTGTAAACCCTTGTTTCTAAAAATGCTATACAAATACACATATTACTCAGATTATTTGTATAATTAAGAGATTCTACTTTTTTTTTTTAAATTGCTCTTTATCTTGTCAAAGTAACAGCACTTATTAGAGCACAGTCAAAAGACTTAGAGAAACACCTAAATAAAAGAGACACAGATGGGTTCTGGAGACGGAGTGTGAGAAGATGTATGTCTCTCTTTCAAATAGAGCACTGGTTAAAAGACACTTTACCAAGACAGCACACAAAAAGCATGATCAATTAATAAAATGTCCTCTTGTTAACATAAAAGAAGAAAACATTTAAAGACATTTTACTTACTTCAAGTATGTATTTCTGCAGGGACTGGATGTCTTTCAGAGCCTCTGGGTCCTGGTGAATGACCACCACCTCCTTCAACGGGTACTGAAATACATCAACACATTACACAGTTAAAGCAAAGCACAGAAATAATACCTTGGCCATCAAAGAGAAAAATAAGGCCTATACTGGACCTGCAGGAATCATACACTGTTATATACAGTCTATGGTAGGAATAGAAGAAACAAAAAAACAGATCCTGATTTATGATTGATTTTAAAAACTATACTTCTAGAAAAATCTATTTAGCAATTTATTTGTGACCTTAAAAAAAATGTAATTTGGGCCTTTATTGGAGAGATGGGACAGTGGACAACGTTGGAAATAAGTGAGAGAGAGAGAGAGAGAGAGAGAGAGAGAGAGAGAGAGAGAGTGGGGAATGACATGCAGAAAAAGGAGCCACGGGCCAGATTTGAACCTGGGCAGCCTCTGTACACTCTGTGCAAACCATCCACTAGTCCCACCTACGCCCCAGAATATAAACATTTTGTAAAACTTTTTAAACTAAAAAAACATCCAATAAGGACAGTTTTCTGACAGTAGTGGCTGTTGTTTTCTGTCATGTAACTCCTTGTGTTGTAATCAGATAAGAACACCAATGTAGCATGTTTAACATCGTTTACATTCATTGTACCTCTCCAACACTGGAGTGCATGAATGGATTGGATAAAGGAAATAATTCACCTTGACGGGCAAGGTCTTCCGGTCTCTGATCACTCTGCCCAGCTCAATCACAGACTGCATCTGGGAGACAGCACTCTCAATGCGCTTGTCAATCAAATTCTCTCTGGGGAAAAAAAACAAAAAAAAACTCAAGTTAAGAAAATCAAAGCATCCTAACACATGAATTAGCATTACAGTGTGGTAGTATGATCTAACACCTCATAAGTCTGCAGTTGAGGTTTTACTGAAGAGGTGGGGGCATTTATGATGCTCGCTTTCCACAAAAACAATAATATCATAAAACGCTCCACTTGATTAAACTTTTGCGAAACAAAAAAGTGTGCGCCCTTACTGGGCTTCCTTCCTAGAATATTAGATTGTAGGAGGATGAGAGAATATATTTCAAAACAACCCCTCTTCTGAGGAGATTCATTTGGTATTCTGTGAAACTTTCTACAATGTCAGGTCACAGTTTGGGGGCGTAGGTTCATTTCTGTAATACCTCACATGCAGCAAATTCTTGTTAATGGTGGGTTATTAAATTGCTTTTACATTTCAGAGAAAAAAGAAAAAAAGATGTGTGACAAGGTTATTTCCACACGTCAAAATAAATAGAGTTCAGGACCATCAGTACCAGACAATAACTAAGGATCCTTCACTAATAAGGTACAGAGACTTCCACCTCCGGATACAAATTAGAGCTGCGCAGCCTCTGATAATCATGCATAATAGTGATATTAGCCCTAACTGTCTGCAGCATCACACACTGTGTGTGTGGGTTGTGTGTGTGTGCTTCTGCATGTGTGTGCCCCCAACAGTAGAGTGGAATGAGAGAGGAGAGGACACTGGGGACGGCCAATCATTTAATGAGCTGATTGAGGAGCAGCTGTTCCCGGCGCCTGATTGGTGGCTGACCTTTGGGAGGGGGTTGAAGTAGTCCCATTCGACAGTGGGAAGGACAAGCCGCTAATAAAGCAGCAGCAGTGAGTGCTGCCTAAGTGACAGGGGAGATTATATGAACCACTACACGCACTATTTTCCTTTTGGTAAATCAAATGGATATTTAATCAAGTCAGAACTTTTTTTTTGTTACAGTTAAAGACGATGCAATTAAGTTTTGGCAATTAGAAATTCCTGCCAGGCATTGCAAAACTGATCAGCCACCGAGGCAAACATTTAACTGAGGTAATTGAAGAGAAGGGAAAGAAAATGATCGTAGTCTGTGAGCAATATCCATCTGCTGGGCTGTATACGGAGACAGGCGCTGTGCAGCTTGTGTGGGTACTTTAAATGATCTGCTTAAAGTACACAACTCTGATCTCTCTCTAAAGAAAGAATCAACAGTTTCATCCAAAAAATGCAAGCAGGGTTAGTTCAGGCAGACTTAGCAGTGAACTTGAGGGAGGCAGTGCACAAGGATTTCAATGCTTTTCTTCTTATCAGGTGACCTGATTGTTGGTACCGCTGTGGAAAGATGTATCATCTGTGATTCAGTTTTATCAGCCAGAAACAGAGCTTTGCATTTGACACACCAGTGGAAAAAGACAATCTGCTCAGAAATGACTCACAAGCAAATCTTTATCCACAGAACCTATACCATCCCATAAACTAAGACTTGTGAAAAGGAAAAATTGATCAGACTGGCGATGTTAGAACGATAACATACAAGAGGAAAACGAGGCAGCAAACAATAGGAATAAAGAGAAATAAAAATGACTACAACAGAAGAGCTGCTATGGAGCCTGACGGTTATCTAAAAACTACTGTGGACTCTGGAGCCTCAAAAGCTGCTTCTCCATGGAGTTTAGAGTGTGATACTGTCGGGGTAAAGTAAGGCCACGCACTCTGGCTGAGTCTGATTAGGCTGTGGATCAGCAGTGGATATCCTCTGGGAAAAATGGGGTAACATGGGGGTGGGGCTGCAGGGTGACTATATGTGGAAAGAGCATCAGTTTTTAAACCAGATGACCTCAGTTACTTTTTCTACGCTTTAAAATCTGGTTTAAGAAAGCATCTGCCCTTTGGATGAATCATTGAACAAGACATGCTCGTAGATACAGAAGGAAATCCTTACAGTGTGTATTAGCAGCTTAGCTTGTTTTACCTAAAGCCTCGACTGTTTCATTTTAAAATGGAACAATTTCTGTGGATGCGTACGTAGGACACCAGTATTTTTAGTCAACAGTCCACCTCTATGACACACAGCAGGAGACTGTTTTATGTTCTTAAATCTTTGATTCCTGACCTTGTTTTCTTGGCCTGACTATTTGAAATGCTGGAAGAGGTTGGAGGCTACGGGGAAGAACAAATGTGTGCAGAGGTGACACATTGACTGGTCGGGCTGCAAAACAGTTTATATATAAGTCTATAATTCAGTCACAAAATGTAGATGAAGGTAGTTAATGTTAAAGCCGAAGATGACATCATCAATTCCATTGTATAGTCCACAACCCCAACAAATGCCCAATCCACATCTCCCCACCCACAGCCCTTGAGCATCATGGTCAAGTTTGTGAGGGCTCTACTGCAGATTTCATGCCGAAATCCACACTTTGTGGAGGACTTACCCAGAAATCATTGCAAACTTGTTGACGTGAAGGATGTGATTATCCTTGCGCAAACTTAATGTAAACAAACGTTGGTATATGGAAGTTGTATTAAAATAGGTGCAGTTGATCACTTTTGTGGTTAAATAGCACATACTGTATGAAGAGTTGTTTGTGTTTTTAAGCTAAATATTCACAAATGATTAATATGTTTGGCTTTTACAACTTTTGATAGTTTTCTAAAGCGAACAATGTAATGTGGAATAGATACAAATATATACTGCCGGTCGGCGTTTTTCTCATTATGTATTTCTGCATCTTCTTCTATGTCATATACCATCTCAGACCCAAGGACTAAGACACTCGCACTCCATGTCTGACACCATTAGAGTACTTTAGGGTTCAATGCTAAGGTTTAAGGTCGACTTTGTGATTGGGCCATATTCCGTGTACTCTCGTAGGGGAGTAAAGATCACTGTTGATTAATTTAATATCTAACTGTTGATTGGTTTTAGCAAACAGATACTGAGAAATCTCTACTACTTTAACATGTGTCAATGTCCCTAAATTTGTGAGCTGTATTGGAGGTTCTTACTAACCTGGCTTGTGGCAGCATGAGATAGTGGATGCTGCTGGCGTCCTTCTCTTCCACAGAGGCAGGGTCGATGAGGTGACGCAGGTTTTGGTACATCACCTCTGTAATGAAAGGTGTGAAGGGGGCCTGAGGGGATGTAGGGAAAAGAGCAAGACCCCATGAAAGAAAACGGAAGAGTAGAAGATTATTAAGATACTCTGTTGCTGTGGTTGATTCACATTTTCTGACAAAAAAAGGTCTAAAAGTCAGAAGCAGCAATGAAACCAGAATAAAAACACATTTTTCTCAACAGCTTTTCCCACTCAAACAGTGCAAAAGTTCAAACAGAATTATGTTGGAGAGAGGTTACTTTTAATGCGATTCTCATCCATTTCAACCACGGCTAATTAATTTGTATGGCCCAAAGCTGATCTGTATTGATCTGGGTTAGGATAACTGGCTCTTAGCATGCATCTCGCCTCACATGCAAACATCTTCAATGTGTTATAAATAAAAACTCCTACTGCTTATGCATTATGCATAGCCATGTGAGCACACACACACACAACTATTCTGTATACCAGCATTAGTTCTTTGTTACTTACATATACAAAAGCAAAACCTCACCACAAGAAATTTTCCCCATACAATCTAATTTCTCTCTAACACACACACACACACACACACACACACACACACACACACACACACACACACACACACACACACACACACACACACACACACACACACACACACACACACACACACACACACACACACACACACACACACACACACACACACACACACACACACACACACACACACACACACACACACACACACACACACACACACACACAGAGAGAGAGAGAGAGAAAGAGTATGACTCACCATCAGCCTGCACATGGAAAACAGGACACTGAAGAGGGTTTCCAGCGCCCACAGGCAGTCCTCAGTGCCACTCTCTCCCTGAAAAGTTCACACATGCATCAATACAGTGAGTCCCATTGCAACAGAGAGAAAAATAAAAGTGCCCTCGCAGACATCAGAACATTTATACTCAAACTCATGACAACCAAACATTCACTAGAAGGTCCATAAACTGATTCCAGCTATGATTAAGACACTGAAATGTTTCCATTAAACAGTTACTCATTTACATTATAAAAGAAACTTTCAGGACTTAAACCTATAAACTGTCATCGCTGACTCTAAATAAAAACAGATTCTGAATTGATATCTCACCTTCAGACGACGTCTGTTGGTCCTGACGTACCAGTTGGTGAGCATGTCCACAAACTTGACCAGGCGAGGAACCACTGTATACAGACGGTAAGCTGCGAGAGAAAACTACAGTCAGTTTATGTATAAAAACGGCAAGATCAAGAGGATTTGAAAATTTGAAGCAGTTGTCTTGAAGCCTCTGTCCAGATCAATCTGAGTTTTAAAGGGGAAAAATGTGGTGCCTGCGTGTCTCACCGTCCATCTCAGTCTTGAAGAACTGGACGAGGGACTGAGTGAAGGACTGGATCCATTTATCCATGATGTTGTCACTCTGCTTTGCTGTGTTTTCATTGTACAGGAACTGAACGTCATCCTCCTAATTAATAAATACAATTACACACACACAGAGTTTGATGAGTTTGATGCTGCTGTGAGCCATCTACAGGCAGGAACAGCTAGTTCTGCAGCCGTGTAGACACTTGGTCTATGTCAGATCTGTAGTGTTTGCTGTTATTATAGCGGCAGCAGGTGGTGGATGTGTGTGTGTGTGTGTGTGTTTGTGTGTTAATGCTATGAACTCAATAAGGTGTGTGTTGTGGAGTGAAACATGTGATTGATACTGTTAGTGAAAAGGTGAATCCAGACAATAAGGGTTGACGAGGGTGGTATATCTATGTATAGACTCGGCATGACAGAGAGAAGTCAGAAAACAAGGCTGAGGACACTAAGGGAACAACATTCTTTAAAACAATTGATAGGTTTTTTTCACAAGCAGAGCAGAGACAATAAATAAAAAATGCTTTCAGCTTCTGATTTTATTCCAGATGAAACCACAATCCCCCAGCCATAAGTAAACCAGTGACATAGGGACATTAGAGGGATGTATAACTGCTGCTATGGCATCAAAAACGATTAATTTCCTTTTTTTACTCTCATTAAACTTGATTGGTTAAAAGAAGTTACAATGTTGTGTTTTGTAGAACTGGAAAAGCTAAAGGACCATTGTATGAATTGTGCAGTGATGACCTTTTATTCTCTTCATTACACATGTACCTTCTGTAACCTTTGTACGTTCTGCACCAGAAAGCGGTAGGCGTTATACCACGGCAGGAAGACATCCTTCAACACGTCCCGAACACCCTCCTCTTTGAAACGCAGGTTCTCTGCTCTCACCACAGGAGAGTTGATGAGGTACAGTCTACGCAGAGGGAAAGGAGGCTTGTGAGTATGGCAGAAATTATAATGACAGGCTGAAAGTGGGTACACAGGTAAAAAAAAAAAAAAAATGAAAATGTGTTCATAGATATGAAAGTAGGCCAAGTCAAATGAAAGATGTGTTGTGTTGTTGAGGACTGATAGATCACACAAAACAGCACTGAGGATAAACTTTGCAGAACTTAGTGGGGACGCTCCAGTTACACATTCACCAAAATAACTTGAAATGCGGGAAACAGGAAAGTAAAAGGGAACCAAAACAACAGTGTTGAGGGAACACTTAACACCCGGTTGGCTTGTTTAGAGTTGAGTAAAACAAATTCATGAAGATGGCTACATGTAAGCTAAGCTGAAAAGAAATGTGTAACGCTCCATGTTTCTCAATATCAATCATTTTTCCAGCTTAAAACGAATATTAAAATTTTCTGTGTGTTCTCATTTAACAGTAAAACGGAAGATTTTGTATATCTACAGAAGACGTTAGTGTTGTAGTCAAGACCACACTAACCGAGACCTACCCGAGACCAGAATGCTCCGAGACCAAAACAAGACCGAGACATTTAGGGATCGAGACCAAGACCCAGGCAGGACCATGAATATCACAAAAAAAAACATCATCTTGTGTGCAGTGAGTGTGTCACTCACTTAGACCAAAACACAGAGAAGGTTGCCGCCGTAACTGGGGGATAAAAATCCTAATTTGAACAAATACATGTAATTTGTTCTTTCAGAAAGGGTTGTTTTACTTAGAATCAAAGTGATGACGTGGAAAACTGGACTATCAGTGGTGGTCTTGATTTAAATCCGGAGTCGGCCCAGTCTGAGACCGAGAAAAAATGCTTTTGATTCTGAGACCTTCAAAAAGTGGTTGCAGATTTCTGCTACATTTAAGCGTATATCCTCTGAAAATAACTGTGTGAGTCATGACAGGGTTAGGGGCTATGTCAGTGATGTTTTCCGAGCCGTATCTACAGCGTGTTTACAGGGACAGGGACGGCCGGCCGGCTCATCCCCTTAAATATAAAAGTTGTTTAATTGAGGGACTCTAACATACTGCACTCACTGCTTATTTGAATGTCACGTAAGTGTTTTTAGATCACGGTCATTTTGTGTAAATTTACATGCAGTGTGAAGATACGAGTAAAATAAAGAGCGCTAGCATTAGCATGCTAACACAATGCAGCCCAAGTTGTTTTGGTTTCATGCTGGTGCTCAAGGGCGACATCTACTGGATCACAAAGTTGCATATTCTTCCTTTAACAAACATGCTCAGAGTTTAATATTTCCTTTGTTTTTTTTTTAAAGCTAAAGATAGAGACAACTGGGCCTGCAGCCCCATGAGTGTCAATTAATATTTGAGATTACAGGACACTTATCTGACACAATTAAAGGAAAGCTGGGTATCCTAATGAAAGGCGATGTAGATGTCAAATGTGTTTGGATTGGATAAGGTTTTCCAATTCAGCTCCATGTCCACTTTCATTATGTTTTGCAACATTTTTGGACAAACCCTTTCAAACCAACAGCTTATCAGTACAAATTAAATTAAGCGCAAAATCTCTTTTTCATTATTAAATCCAAATGCAATCACTGTTGACATGACAGACAGAAAACCTGACAAATCCATGCTTTTATAGCCTGTGGCAGGCACCAGAACACAGTGCAGACTGCTTTTAAAAGGTTCTGATGATGACTTTAGAAGCAAGCCTACATGATGCAACGTCATGCAACAGGCCATCTGCGTTTCTAATATGAGCAACTCTTCAAATACATTTTTTAACAAAATGCACAATACACAGATCCATCAGCTAGTCAAATAGTTTTTGGCACCCTAAAATGAGCCAACATGATGTCAGAGGGCTGTTACTTCACCCGGTGTAAAAGTAAAGGGAGTTGAAGAAGTAAAGGAGCGCAGTGTTTAATAACCGCAACAGAGGAAGTCAAGTCTTAAAGCACAAAATAGATGCGTTCTACTGTAAATAAAGGCCTTAAGAGAAAAAAAGCCATCACTTTTCTTTATTTATCTCCACAGCTCTTTCTTCATCAGTCTATATTGTGAGCATATGGAGGAACTGCATGGTGCTTTATTCATTAGACCATATGGCCATGGCGCTGTCACTGCTCAGGGCAAAGGAGTGAATGTAAGAGGAGAAAACGTGTGAATGCATGTGTGTGTACAGTATGCGTGACTGTGTGTACACTGTATGTAGGACAAAGAAGCTGCCTAGTTAAGCATGGACAGTGATTCAAACCTTTTAAACCTTCTTCCTGCTAATAACATAAGGTAGATTACCGCACAGATCCCAGCCACCGGCACACAGGCATTCATGCTTCAGAAACACACACACAATCACACAACTGGTTCACATTCAAACACAGAGCTGACCTGAGGGCATCAGCTCCATAGTTCTGCACTACGAGTCCTGGATCCGGGTAGTTCTTCTTGCGCTTGCTCATCTTCTGTCCATCGCTGCAGGAGTGAGACAGCCAGAGGCATTAATGCACACACACACATGTATGCTTGAACTAAAGTGCATGTTTGAAACAATGCACGTTGGTATTCAAATTAGTCAAGTCCTTCCAGGTCAGTAGGCCTGTGAGCACAGTGCTGCATGAAGACCCAGGGGCTGAGGACAAGTAACTGTATTGTAGAGCAGCTCTGAGGGCTGAATGTTACAGCACATATAGCACAATGATCATTAGAAACAAATAATAAGACATGACTTGGTGAGAGAGGGAGCAAAACAGAATATAAAAATGTTAGGAAAGAGGGGGGCCAACTGTAGATAAATGGAGTCAAACAAGGAAATGATGTCCACAGAAAATAGGAAGACATCTGAAATTGACTGACAGAATGAGATTTGCAATATCCTATTTTTCTTGCAGTCAAAAAAATCCCCCAAATTGATCCTGCTGCTGGGTACTGTCTGTGTAGTCAAAGCCCAATATACAGCAGCTATACAAAAGTATTTTGAGAAACATTGTTAGCTTTTAATGAAAGACAGTTCTATTTGGAAATTAAAGACCGATAAGAAAGACTTACCTAGCCAGTACAAGTCCGTTAACAATGACGTTCTTGAAGGGTGGTTTGCCGAACAGAGCTGTGGAAAGCACGAGCAGGGTGTAGAACCTACAACATGACACAGAAGGGCAGAATCCAAGGTAAGAGTCCTTGCACAGTAGACTGCCAGGGACCCCCTCCACTAACCAAAACACACATTAAACTATGTGATATAACAGCAAAGATCCCTCGGGTGGGTACAGTCCACCGTAGAACAGTTTTCTTGTGTCGTTTTGAAGCTGACACTCACAGTTATGGAAAGTTCAATGAATTTTGGAGCCACATTTGTCAACAGAGCTGTCATTCAGGGTGTTATACCCCTTTTGAAAGCATTAAATAAGAAACTAAAACTGAATTTAAAAAACACTTAAGCATGAATCAAAACTTGAATGACAGAAACCATGTTTGAGAAATAATTATTTGATCTGTATTTTAATTGTACAGTTTGATCTGAGTTCTATCTGCTTGTATCAAGAAGGCGGAGATTAAGACCTATACTGCAGCCAGACAGCAGGGGGAGCGGCAAACGTTTTGGCTTCACTTTTAGACAGCTGTCATGTCGTTCATCTTCTTCTTCTTTTTTTTTTTTTTTTACAGTCTATGGTACCAAGTTGGACTGACACATTCCAAATTATTAATTCTCCAATAAAAGGATGAAAAGGATAAAAATACAAACATACATAAACAATACCTTAAAAACAATTACAAACACACTGATTTAAAGCATTGATTTTTGTCTGCCAGCCCAGTCATGCTCTGCTCTTCTCATTCAAGCTCAAGAGGGAGGGTCTCTGGTATTTCCCTTCATCCCTCTATCATTCATTCATTCATTCATAGCTCACCATCCTCTCGTCTGGTCAATGCCTTCAGCGATGAAGTCTGCTGGGAATGTGTCCTCAAACTCCTTCCTCTTTTCGAAGGGGTAGTGGACTTGGGCGTAAGGCATGCTGCCGCTCTCGAACCAGCAGTCGAACACCTCGGTGATCCTACGCAGGGTGCCTTTACCACACCGTGACGGGATGGTCAGATTGTCGATGCTGGGTGGAGAAAAAGTAGACAAAAAGAAAGAAAGGAGTGTTGAGACAGATGGCAGCAATAACAAATTCAACCACTCCTGCTATATTTTTGTTTTTATTAATGTTTTGATGATTTCTGTTCATCTATATGCTTTTGGGCAGCCATCCCAAACAGTGGTTTTATAATATTTCACCGCTGGGAATGAGGTTTAAGAAAAGAACAGCAGAGCTCATGTTGTGCTGACACCCGCTAGAATAAGGTCGGTTATTGCTTTAAGCTTCAAGGATATAAAGATGAATTTACTTCATATACCCACATACTGTATACCCACACAGATTCAGCCCTAGAGTTTTTTTTTTCCAGTTAAGTTTCTCAAGCTGAGGAAAACAAAACCTGAGAAAGAAAATGAGCTTGCATTATGTAGCAGTTATAAACTGCCAGTCTGTGTGTGGTGCCCACTAAATCTCTAATATATCCTCGAGGTTCTATTCTGGCCAAAGAAAAGACAGAAAATGTAAACAACTAACATCAGAAGGTAATAAATCCACATAAAGTTGTTTAAGGGAAATTTACAGTAGTTTCTCTCCCAGCTGCAACCTCCTTCACATTTTCTTTTTAGAGTTATTAGCACTCAGGCCTATAAAACACAGAATACACCTTTAATAATCTGTTCGCAGCCACTAAAGCTGCTCTGCTGCAGCACTCTGCTGCTCCTAAGAGCTCTACTTCTGGGTCTGTTGAGGAAAGAGAGAGGAGTTTTTCTGAAAAGAAGTGAGCACATTTTCAGTTGTTTTTTAATATGTGATTGTTGCAGTGTGCTATGCATATGATTTTGCTAAATGTTTCCCTTTCCATTATGCAGTAAAAGTGATTATCTCTAGGAGCCATGCATTTCACTCCTTATTATATGACTTCATAACAGTTTGTTCATTTAGTTGTTAGAGAAATCAAATTTAGTTCATGTCCCTGATTTTTCAGTCAATCAGATAACTTAAAGCTATTATACACAGTGTGTTATATCTCCAGCAACAGGTCTTTTCAATCCAATTGACCTGTCATTTTGCAATGCAGAGGTTTTGCAGAGCAACATGAGAACATGTTTTCCAGGAAATATCTAATCACGTGTGTCCCCAAACATGGAATATATAAAACACATAATATAAAAGTCCCTGAGCTAAAACCGCATGTTTAAAACAATTTCAATATAAATAGAAGACTTTCAATAGAATCTCCCTCAGGATCAATAAAGCATCTATCTCTCCATCTATCTCTCCATCCATCCATCGTGGGATTCTCATGATCTTCCAAACAGAAAAGGAACCACAAAGGTACAACCCAAACATGGGAACAGAGCCAGAGACAACTTCTTCCTCCCCCATCAATTAAAGATGGCCGACATCATATAAAAGATTATAGTTAATGATATGATGGAGAGCGGAAGATTGAAGTGATGTGCGTTCAACAACATCAGTGTGGTCCAGGCAAGCAGGTCACAGAGGATGTCAGGGTAACACATTATCACAGCAGACACACACCGCTGAGTTCATGTTCAGGTTTGTTGGCTGACAATCTTACTGCTGGCTCAGTGACTCACCTCTCCCGATGCAGATCAGTTACTTTGACTCCGGTCAGCTCCTCAAGTTCAGCTATGGAGCCGACACACACAACCTGAAGGGACAAATACACAGAGACACATTAACACACAAGACAGCAAGAGTAAGTCAACTCACAAAAAGTTAATGTTTAAGGCTGAAATGAAAGGCTGTATAAATAGTTGATCTTAAACTAAATATATTAAAATTACTCTCGAGTCCAAGACAAATTTTGTCAAGGGAAAATCAAGTGCATTGTATGTTATTGCATCATGTGGTATCTGATGTCCAAACAAAACACGGTTTTGTCTCAAAACCCACACAAACTGAGGCCAGTTGTACTTACTTAAATTTGAACTTAAGTGTCAAAAGCCTGCAAAGTACTATCAGTACCAGGCCTCCTCATTAAGGTGTATTTTCCTGTCGTTTTGCATCTTATTCTATCAATACACACATCTTCAAACTAGGCCCACTTCAACACACTTCCTGAATAACTTCCACCTTACAAAGTATGATAAAGTATGTTAACGGTCTCCGCGGAGAGTTAACCTGTAGGCCCTGCTCTAGTTTTACCACAGCACCAGGTAACATGGCCCAGATAGAGTCTGATACACCACTCTCGCGTACAAAAGAAGGAGGAAGTCAAAGAAAGCCACCAAAAACATTAGCACAGATAAAAGAACTGCAAAAGAAAAGAAGCAGAAAGATAGAAATGATACTGCCACAGACATACAAGCACACACACACGTGCTGCTTTTAGGTTTGAGTGTGTAGAAATTGTCTCCGAGGGGTGTGTGTGAGGGAGGCACCAGGGAGAGCGAGCGCTCTGGAAACAGTCACAACGCTATTTGCAGCAAGCAGGTCGCTGGCTGTCCCTCTTTCAGCCAACGCTTCATTTTTCAAACGCTTAAACAACCTAATTCTGACATCTCTATTCAGCTCAGTCTACTTCACATATCCTGCTGGGTTTGGCAATGAACATCAACAGCCACACAAACATTCACTCCGTTTATTTTTCATCCCTCATATTTACCCCCTTCTGATGTCATTCTCTGTTTCCTCACAAGCTAATTTATTCTGTCCCTTCTCATCTTTATCCTTATTTTCTGTGCCTTTCTTCCCTTTTTACCCTCAGATAACTGTTTGTCTTGAGGACCTTTGAAGTCGCCTTAACTGGCATGAAGAGAAGCCAAACACATTTTGGATTTGTGTTTATTTGCTGTTTACATTAATGAATCATTCATGTGTAGAGTTCACAGAGGCACTTGTTAATGGTGCCTGAGGGGGGCTGACTTTCACTACAGTTAAGGAGTCATGCAATGCTCTCGTTTGACACCATGGTCACATCACTTTGCCATGCCAGGAAAGTCCTACACAAGCCTCCACACACACAAAAGAAGGGCCAGATATGCTAAATTATGAGAGAGTCAAAAACAGGTCAACGAGAAGAAACTTCACCCTGCCAATTTATGAGAAGAGCTGAAATTCTGCACCCTCGCAGCACACTAATCTTCCTTTGCAGAGACACAAGCCACTTTTTCCTCAACTCATTTCTATGGTAAATAAAAGTGAGAGTTATGGAGAGTTCAACTTTTCAATTATGCCCTCTCATGCTCAGCCCAGATTGATTTGTGAGGGCTGCCTGCGCTGAGAAAAGAGTAAGTGTCTTGGTATTTGGTCACGACATAGACAAATTGTGTAATCTCTGCAGAGTACAAAGACACATACGAAGCATTAACGTCTCCATTAAAGCATAACAAGAGAGTATTTGTTGTGTGTCGTGTTTTGCTGACCTCCTCGAAGTCGTCGCTGACCCAGAGCGGGATCGGTGTGCCCCAGTAACGGTTCCTCGAGATCGCCCAGTCTCGTGCGTCTCTCAGCCAGTTACCGAAACGTTTCTCCCGCACAAACTCTGGCACCCTGGAAAGAGAGAGATGATATTATAAAAACATGGATTCAGCCGATAAGTCTACTGTGGCTTTAAAAGACATTGAACAGGAATGTTGCTGTAATACCCTTGTTTAAATCTCATTTCTTTTTAAACAGGGTTCACCTTGTTATGTTAAGTTGTCCAATACATTTTTTTAAGTACCACATGGAAGTAAATGTAATATTTGTTTTTATGTTTTATGTTCTTTGTTGGGCAGCACGGTGTTGAAGTAGTTAGGGCTGGTGCCTCACAACAGTCGGATTGGGCCTCTCTGTGTGGAGATTGCATGTTCTCCCTGTGCATGTGTTGGTTCTCTCTGGGCACTCCTGCAGTCCAAAGACATGCTCCTTCGGTCAAATGGTGACTCTGAATTTGAGCATAAGTGTGAATGTGAGTGTGACTGGTTGTATGATGCATGTATGTCAGCCCTGTGATTGACTGGCAAACAGTCCAGGGTGTACCTCGCCTCTCGCCTGATTACAGCTGGGATTAGGTCCAGCCCCCTGCGACCTCAAACAGGAAAAGTGGTATAGATAATGGATGGATGGTATTCTTTATTTCTGTAACAAAATCCTCAAGAAACACCCACATTTCTTGTGTGTGTTAACGTACTTAGTAATAAACCTGTCTTTGATTCTGATTTTTAAAGATTCCAAAGTATGAAAATACTGTTAAAACTAGAAGGGGGTTATGGAATCATTAATTCAATATTTTACCACTACCACTTTGAGTTCTTTGCAGCAGAGTCCTTCTTAGAATATTTATTAAATCAATGCAACCTAGACTTGAAAGCACGTCGTAAAAATGATATATAAACGAGAGTTTTAATTTATACATTTAAGTTTGACCTAAAACAGACAATTGCCCGTTATAACCTAACTCTTCCTTTTTTATACTGCCTCTTCAATACATGCATGCAGACCAAAAAGCCTCATGTAGCTAAATCAAAACAAAGAATAAAAGAAACAAAAAAAGGGCAACAATAAATACCATGTTGTAAGTCTTTCACTTCCAATGATAAAACAAGTGGTATAAATCAATGTATAAAAATCGACACATTAGGAGTTGCAAAGCTTTCATGCTACTGTTAGCACGGAAACGTGATCATGTTTGCTAAAAGTCTGTTTAAAGAAATACCTTTTAAAAAAATCCCTCCTAGTTTCTAAGTGTCACATTATGCAAACTAGCGCCTGTGGCATGCAAGAGAGGATATATTAAAATACTCTGTGAGGACTTTTTGCCTGGTTATGAAACAGACTGAAATAAGCCATGACGCCACACTATGACCTACAAAAGCAAACCACACCATGGGTGACAAGCAGGAATATTTTTCTATAGTGATTTTTAATGTCCTTCACTGCCGTGGATTCACAGCATGCTACTGAAACAGCTTTTGTTTACATTTTTCATCAGAGATATACACACAGAGTGATTTGTTTGACAGTTAAAAAAGGCAAGTTGAGATTTTTATTAGAAAACATCACTTCCACATGTACAAGAGCAGATCAATTAAGAAATAAGAGGAGTGTCTCTGCCCACACGGCTACCAGCAACACAAAATGAAAGTTTCTTACAGGAGCCATAAGTCTTTCATACATTTCATATTTTAAATACCTTGTAAGGCCTTTTCTTGAGGATTAAAAATCTGGAGTGCAAATACCATGTTAATTTAATGTGCATACATTTTTCCACAACAAGAGCGCCCATTATCATATTGTGTATTAAATTAATTCATTTATGGAGCTGGCTTTTTTTCCACTTTCATCAAGCCCTTAAAACAAAGTTCACCTTTCCTTTTATATAGCTCAACTGCAAAAGGTTAACATCCCCTTCAAGGCACATTCCTCCCTAGTATCTCTTTTCTACCCTCCTTCTCTAGTTTGCCCATTTCTAGCTCTAATCCCCTATCTCACAATCACTTCCTCTCATTTTTTCCTGTCCTTCCCTCTTACTTTGCCCGGCTGTGTTGCTCAGGAGAACAGAGTAGGGAGGGGGTATAAATCGTCTTCAGGATCCACGCGCTTAGCAACGAGTTCATCAATTCCCATTTGTAGAAGGCATTTCTATTTAGGCCCCTAATATATCAATTTAATGATTTTTTTTTTTAAGCTTCTCACCAACCCCCCACAAACACTCCTCCACAGTCACCCTCCCTATCCTGCTTCCTGCTAAATGTAGACTTTAAAGTGTGCTGTCTTGTGCTCGAGACGCACCGTGGAGCCATTTAATATGTACACGCTTTCTATTAAAAGTCAGAGACACAGGGGATGGATGCAAGAGGGAAACAGAGGAACAGAGGTTGTGGTCAGGAAGGGGACCTACTGAGCATGTGCATAATGGGAAAAAAAAAAAGGTACAGGCGATGGGAAAGATGGTAAAAATAGAGGACGAAAAATGAGCAGCAGTGTTGAAGGACAACTAACCAGGCAATCTGGCATTGACTGAACACATCATGATAAACAGTGAATAACTGATCATGGAGCAGGAAAAGTAACTAAGCATTGATGCAGTGTTCATGTGGCTGATTGATAAAAACTTAGCAGGGTGAAACTAGAACGCTAGTTCCTCATATTTTCGACCGCTGAAGCTACAAACCAATCACAGATCAGTGGGTGGGACCTCACGCCCAGAAACAAAACTTAACGTCCGCCATATTGCTTGGAAGCTATGCTAACAGGCTCTATGGAGAAAGCTGATATGAACCGAAAATGTATTTCCCAATTCTACTACATATATGACCCAATGTCAATACAGATTCATGTTTCAACGGGTGAAGTATCCCTTTTAAGTGCAAGGGCTCAGTGACGGCTGAACTTCGTTATGGTGCTGTTACGGAATTGCAATCTGTAAGCAGCTAAAGACCAACAGCTTCAATTACTGAGCAGTGGCATGAAAAACTAAAAACATAGGGAAAAAAGTCAAACGAAGGAGTGCGTGTCTGATTCTTGGCTCATCCAACTCCAACTCTTTTCAGGACCAGTCCATCATTTCCACATTTTCTTTTAGGACCAAGAACCTTCATGCACCAGTGCCAAGCGTCCTGCACATTGAGCTTAAAAAAAGACCCACTCCCCTGGAGAACGCTCATTAATTTTGTTCCTTAATTTATTCAAGCAGACATATATCTGGAGGAATCAGTCTGAACTCTCTCAATAGATACTTAGCCTCAGTCTACCACTGCACCCTGTGAGTAAAGAGAGATAAAATGAACAAATCACTTTGAGAATATGGTAACTAGCACTTTGCTTTCTGAAGTATTCTCTTAAGTCTCTCATCAACTAACATGAACTTCTATATAGAGTTACAGAACTCTGCAAGGATTTATGTTTTTTTTAAAGCTGCTGATGAGCTGGCAACCCTCACTGGCAGAAAGACAATCTCCTAGAGACTGGAACTCGAGTATGAAAGTGGAGTCTAATCAAAAAGAGAGAAAAATCTCCTTTTTAGAAAAAAATCAAATAATTAGGGTTGGAGAATAAGCTTAATTAGAAAGCTGCATAAGATCAACACCCTCAGCGCTCAGCACAGGGATGAAATGTGGGTGTATATGCGTAATTTCTTCAAGTGTAGCAGCTGAAAGTATCATTAAAAAGAGGATAGATTTACTGAATCAGTTTTTTTATACATACAAGGGTCAAAATAACTGTTCAACCACGACTACTAAAAGCTTCCACCTCTTTCCATTCGGGTCTAGAACTGAAACAATTCACTTTGTTTGTCTTTTTAGTACATTTCCGATTTAATAGACCAACTAATGGGTTCCTAAATAGCAAAAAAAAATGCAGATAAACTATAAGGAAGCTTAATACAAAAAATAACAAACATATTTATACTACCATACCTTATTACATGCAGTAACAGTAGTCCTCAGATAAGTAATACAGTAGTAGAGTGTGTGCGTGTGTGTTCCTGCAGGTCTCTCTGAACACGTGTGTCTGTGCGTCTTCACCTTCCTAGCGGCTAGTCATTCATCTCAGTCTGACAGTCCCATTACCAGAGGCAGCTACTGTGGCTCAGAAAAGAGCACTGGGAGCACCAGGGGTAATACCACTTAGCAAAGCCATCATGCTGATGCTTACATTTTATCCACGTTCTGCCAGTACAATTAGCATCATGCTAATGTGCATCGTGATAAAATGCTTTGATGACGGTTTTGACCCCATTTAATGAGGAATTAATAAATGTTTGCAACTTGCATTTTTAATCCAGTATCTCTTTACATGCCAGCTGATACATGGCTATCCTGCAGGGACAGGGCCAATAGCTGTGACAAATGACTTGATGTGGTTGTGCAGAATAGTGGTTTTAATTTTTTTGGGACCGCTAGAAGGTATTTTGGGCTTCCTGTCCGACAAGAAAGTCAAAGTGGTTAATTCAATGTCACTTAGCACCAAGCTAATTAACACAAGTTTCAGATAAGAGCTTACCAGTAACATTTGTCATTGTTGTCCAGCAGTTTCTGCACCATGTGCTCCACTCGGACAAACCAGCTCGGGACAGCTTTGTAGATCAGGGGTGTGTCAGACCTAGAAGTGCATTAAGACACAACATTAAGCATCAGGATGTTACATACTGAGATATTATAAAAGAGTAAGAAAAGTAGTGTTCAAGAATATATCAAAATTGAATTTTATGATGGCATCAAGTTCTAATTTGTCAAGCTAATTATTTTAAAAGCCCATCTTTGTGACAGACATAGCAAGTTAGCTTAGGCTATAAATGTGCTATAAGTGATGTGTGGCATCAGATTACTCACTCCAAACTTGTCCCAATAAAAATAACACTTAAATAATAAAGGATTTTTAGAATTGGGGCTTATAATTGCTGACTGTTCTGTTTACATATTGTGTAGTTTGTTATAATTATCATGTGGCTGATCCCCTTTAATAAAATAAGGTATACTTTAATGTCATAAGAAAATTTGTTTTTTGGACTCCATCCTTCAGGTGCGCAGAGAATAAAAAACAAACAGACTGCATAAAAAAACACAACACATCACAGCAATCCCATTTAATGAATGACTGAAAATTATCATGTTTGAGTTCTTTAGCAATGCTAGTCACAAGGTAGGAAAGGCACGGTTTAGATGTTTGGTTATCAATTAGTATTAGCCAATGCCCTGGGGATTAGCTATAGCATGCTAATATGCTAAACAAATTTGTTGAACATGGTATCAACATGTACCTTTTATGTCATTGTGGACATGTTAACATTAATATTTAGATCAAAGTCATTCTGTGAGTAAAAGCAACCTCCTTAGCTATTAGCATGGCTGTTGATTCCATCACCTATTTGTGGTTACAAGAGAACAGTTTTATATCTACCAACTTGTGTTCTCTTAACACAGAGCACATCTCTGCATTATTATTGGGTTAATTCATCTTGCAGCTGCTCAAATAAGGACAGTGAATTATAAACTAAGTTGATGTGTGTGGCTTTTCGTGTGCCTGTTGGATGCAATGTGATAACGTGGGACCTTGGGAAGTTATGTCGTAACCCTGACAGTGGCCTTGTGAATTGATTCAGTTCAGAGACAACAAAAATGATTGATTTCTTGCGATGATACTCCTGAGGGAGGAATGAGCACAGAGGGACATCCCAACTCTGCTTTAAAACACTGTACTGTACAGAGCATTTAATTAAAAGCACAATATTTCATCTACTGTTGTATAAATGTATTTTGAATGAGTAAAACAGATTTTATTTCTCCAGGCTTAGCTTCTATAATACTTAAACAGGTTGTTTTTGCAGGTTGGGTTATTCTATATCTGGTGTTTTAGGGTGTATGACCAAGGTGATTTTTTAACTGGCAGCACCTGTTTTCTATAAAATTCCAATGTAGTTTAGCGTCTTCAGCTCTTTGCATCCTAGGCACAAAAAACCCTCGGCATCAGCTGTTTTGTCTCGCTGCAGTGTCAGCGCTCTCAATTAAAAATAGTTTAACTTCATGGAACACATCAATGTCACTTCCCCATCATTGACCAATAAAAATCAACAACAGGCGGGTTTTCCAATACCAACAATGAAGACATAGGAGAAGTTTATCTCATGAACATAGTCTGTTTTTTTTTTCCGAGGGTACAATTTCCAAGTTTATATTTAGTTTCAACATTTTTCTTGAAAAAATGCTAATTTTAGTGCAGTGAGACAACTTTCTATCAATATTAATCACCGTTGAGAAGCGCTGTGAAATTTAGGTCTTGGGTGCTGCCACTACAAAAATCTCAGTTGTGGACAAATCCCTGAAATTCCAAAGTGAAAGACAAAAAGTAAAACCTTTGGATTTTGACATTGCTCACCTCCAGCAGAAGGGGTAACTATGTTTAAAGCTGCTGGCATTGACGAGTCGACCCTTCTCCTTCAGCCACTTGATGATATTCTTGTCAGCATCCTAATAGAAAACAAAAAAGAACAGACAGAATTCACAAATCCGGCTTGAAGATGTTTATTAGACATTAAACTGTCTTATTCGCAAAGACTTGTTTCAAGTTTTTATAAGACTCTTAGAATTTCACATTCATTAATTCCTTTCAAAATAAATTAAGGACATACACTTTAATGAAATGATATTTAAAATGCTGATGTTACCGTCATTTTCAAAGCAAATTTGCAAACCAAGATTCTTTAATTTTTGTCATATCTGCCACATGAACAGAGGCTTTTTTTAAACACACAATATGTTTCTCATAACTTTTCTCTGAATAAAGATAGTTTTCACTAGCGTCTCTGTGTACTGTAGCCTGTACTGATCACTTATTTCATCATGTAGGTTTACTTTACTCCAGTGCCTTGGATGTTTTCCACATATAACTAATACCTGTATGTATTAATGCATATCTGCAACATCATGTTACAGATCTGCATGCCTCATATGAATTAACATTCTGCAATAAATGTGGCATAACAGTGGAAGAGTTTCTTCTAGATGACATCACAACACATTGTGCATCATAGATATGAATTCAATTTAACATTGTTTAATTAAAAACACTCCAAAATATTACCCCTACACTATAAAATGTGTCCTTTAAATACTTATGTACAACTCTAACAAGATATTCAAAGCACAACCACAGTTCTTCTTATTAATATGTTTTTAAAACTATTGTATGTATGGATATTTATGACATCAGCTTATTGTCTACATTTATATTTAGTACATATTACATATTGTAAAATCACATTAATCCAGCATTTGGCTTTTTTTTTTGCATTAAATGTTTTTGTATGTTAAATTAAAACTTCTACGTGGTTAATCGAAATATGCGTTGTTGACTGTTTATTCAGCGATGGCTACCGCAGGAAAACAAAACAATAGTAGAGACTGACCGATAAATCGGGTAGTTGATAATATAGGCCAATATTAGCATATTAAGCAGCTATTGGTATCGGCTACTTTATCGCAGATATGCGCCAATATTTCTACATTTATTCACCAGTCAGAAAGTGTATTATTATTTTAGACTTAGCAGTTCTCTGTCACCAGCAGAGTGTGCTGAATGGATTACAAAAAGCATTATCACATTTCAGAGTGCCGGGCCATGAAGCACGTACATGCACAGTTACTCTCCAGTTGAGTACCCATCTTTTCTGAATTATATATCTTCTACAAGTGTTAGATTAATGCATTTGAGGGATTAATACAATAAATGTGTATATCTATATTTATCTATTTCTAAAGATCCAAATAGATTTAAGAAAGCTATCGGCCAATATATCATTACCGCATTTTTTCTCTCCTTAATATCGATATCGGCCCTAAACAAAAGCCCTTTATCAATAGGTATTTTTTATTTTTAATAATACTTATGCATGTGCTTTTTCTATCTAGTAGGAAAACTCTGGATCATTGAACACATTCAGTCACTTTTTGCCTTCTTTTCAGAAAAACAAAAACCAATCCACAGCCAAGGTCACGATCAGCTCTCACAGTGATGATAAATGTCATTATGGAGAAATAGTCTGTTTGAATATTCAGCTCACTGTCAGCCTTGCGTCTCATCACATTATTTCATTTCACTCTAAACCTTACTCTGAGGTGAAATTCAAATGACGCTAATAAATGTGAATTTTCAGTAAGGTGCAAAGTGGCACACTGTTGGTCGTGACCCCTTTGTAGAGAGAGGGGTTTTAATCGTTCTCAGCTCCCAGTCAATGTTGTTATGCACTGACCCGGGCTCATTAAAAACATGAGAAGAACACCTGTGATGTGGAGACGTTTTGAATCTCCTCCTCTAACCCATTAAGCGAGAGTAAACCCATTTTACCACCTGGCCAATCGAGTAAAAACAAGGTTAACTTGACATGTTTGTACATTACTAACATATATTTGTGACTCGTTTCGGAATATCTTTGTTACAGAGGATCATAATTATCCAGCATGGGGTTATGGAAAACAAGGCTGGATTTTTTTTAAATTTGTTTTATGGCTTTGTTTATATGTGCTGTCCTGTATTTGTTTGTATTGGGCTTTTAGGCTCTCAGTGCAAGGCAAATTCCCCTAGGGGCAATAAAGGTTTCATTCAATCATTCATTCTACCCCTTAGCGGCACATTCAGGATTTCTTCTCAGGATAAAGCAACATGTAAAGTAGTCAAATAATTGTAATTTCCTGGACCAAACTCAGAAAGAAATGCTTTTCAGCAGATTGTGTGAGTTAAAATGAGTTCATAGGAAGGTAAAGAGATGAACAGGGAGCTGAGAGAGAAAATGAGCAAAACAGGAAACTCCCATGTGAAAGAAAAACAATCAATGTATTATTTTGGATGCACTCACTTCAATCTTTATTAAGTTACAGTCGGTCAACATTAGTGTAATAGGTGATAGTCATCTTTCTTCTAAACATTTGTAATAATCAAGTGGAACAGTAGACCAGTCGCAATACTGATATTTATCTGCGTTTATTTGTGTTGTTTAAAGGACAAACGTGTGTTTAGTAAAAGGAATTGAGATTTGAAAGTCATCATAAATAAGAAGCAGTCGCAGAGGGCTTGGTTTGGCCCGGCGTGAAAGGGGAGGTGAATTACAGAGGAGACCCGAGGGCTGTGATAGAACCCGATAGGAAGTGTACTGAAGATGAATGACAGTGACAGGGTGCAGCTGGCTAGGAAAGGAAGGAAGCAGCAAGAAGGTCATCTTGAAATGATGTAAAATTTGAACTAAGAAGAATTGGGAAGCATCAAGCATTGACAGCAAAGACATAAGGGTAATGGGGTTAGGTGAGGTAAGTAACAGGGTAGTAGGGCTGGGCATCAAACCTCGATACTTTTTCAGTACCAGGAAAAATACGTCTATAGCACCAAGTATCCAAGACTGTCAAGTACATAAAAGGTGGCAATAAATGTTTGTCAAAGAGTACTTTGGTCAAATACTCTAAAGACTGGTTTGATTTCATTTCAAGTCTTGTTTGTGTTCTTATCTCTGTGCTGTAATGTATATGTAAAATCAGGTACTTAATCAAAACATTTCAAACAATACACAGCCGTTAGAGGAAAGAGGGTCAATTAGGGAAAGAATTAGAAAGATGGGGAAGAATTTTGAGTCTTCTTAAGTAGAATTAGCTGATCACTCCTCCCCCTGATGCTCTGCTCGTCTTCTCCATTGACCTTGTTGACTCTTCATCCAGGCATCAGGCATCTTTGGCGATTCCCAGCCTCACCTCCTCCCCTTCCAGCAGCTTCCTGTAGGTGGCGATCTCTGCATCCAGCTTGAGCTTAATGTGCAGCAGTTCCTGGTAGTCTTGTAGATACTTGGTCATCTCCAGCTTGGTTTCGCAGAGCTGGGCCTCCAGCTGAGCGATGACACCCTCGAGTGTCTCCACCTTATCCATGTGGGACATCTCCATGTCCTCCAGCTGCTGCTCCAGAGCAGCGTTACGAGCCCTCAGCCCGTCGATCTGGTTCTGCAGGTCCGTCACTTGGTTGTGGAAGGTCGAGATCTCGTCTTTCATGGTCTTCATATGCTCCTCATGTTTGCCGGCGTGCTCTTTGAGGGTGTCAAACTTGCTTTTGTACCACTTCTCTGCTTCCTGAACGTTGCGGGCAGCAACAGCCTCGATCTCTGCACGCATGTTGCGCAAGTAAGCAGCCAGGTCGGGCCGATCACCATCCAGCTCTGCAGTAATCTTTGAGTCCTCGATCTGCTTCATGATGTCAGCCACCTCTTCGTCGTGCAGCTTCTTGAGGAACTCTATCTCGGCCACCAGTTGCTCTATACGCTTCTCCAGCTCAGCCTTCTGCAGTGTAGCGTTGTCGACATCCTGGCGAAACTCCCTCAGGATCATCTCTGCCTCTTCTTTGAGAGTCAGCTCTTCCTCCAGCTTTAGTTTCCACACTTCGACCTCTTCTTCGATGTAGCCCCGCTCAATATCAGCTGCTCCTTTCTCATTAGTCAGCGACTCAATCAGCTCCCGCACCTCTTTGAACCTGAGCTCGTATTCCTCTCCGATGCCTGTGGGGCCTCCCTTGTAGCGGCCCTGCAGTGCAGTCAGCTCAGCTTGAAGGGCAGCATTTCTCTGCTCCAGTGCCTGGACCTTCTCGATGTATCCAGCGAACTTGACATTGAGCTCCTGCATTTCCTCTTTCTCGTTGGCATGTTGCTGGTGGATCTCTGTTCCCAACTCGACGGCAGTGCCTTTAAAACCAGAGCGGCCACGGCTGTCATATGATGATCCACGGCAACGGGAAGGAGACGGGCTCTGGACCCTCACCCTGCTGTTTGAGCCACTAACCTGCAGGCTCTTCTGGGTGTAAGACGATGCTCTCATATTGCTTAAAACTCTGGGTTGGTCTTTTCCTTTACAAAGAAGCAGCTGTTGCAGCCGTTCGACTTGTCTTGTAGGAGCTCGAGTGGCGACTGTCGCACCCTCAGATCACATCTGAGTTTTTATGCGACAATAAAGAATGTCTCAGACAGCCTTGAAATTCACGCCTGGTTTTAACATATTTCAAAAAAGGATTATGACAGGCCTTCGGTGAACTGGTGCTGCATGCTCTTTATTAGCTAACGCTGTACTGTTACTGATCAGGCGGGTCAAGTCCACTCCCTGGCTTTTGCGCCAGGATGTGAAATAGTGATCAGATCAAGTATGACTGTTATTTTTCACTCACTACCCACTGAAGATGATAATGAAGTTTGGTGTGACAGGGAGGAAAAGGGTACCCAGAGCACTGATAAACATTGACTTTGAGTTCCGGCTGCACAACTTTGTGAAAATGTTATGGCGCTGATTCCCTTAGCTCCTTATCATCAATTAAGTTATCCATAGAAGTTCATTTCAAATTAGAGAGGTTCGTATTTCCTGCTACCGATTTTGATAACTGAATTTGAAAGGCTGCCCATTTACAGATCGATCCAATCGCAATGAGTGCCAAAAACAATAACAGCAATCACATCATATATCAATACAGGGTCTGTACCTGACAGCCATACTGTGTCATTCAGGTTTACTAAATGAATGCCATTGAATTTTCAAAAAGCTTAAATGTCATTCAAAACTGTAAAGATCGTTACAAAATCCAGGAAACAATCATTAAGTATGGAGGGCAGGTTTTTTCCACCTATCGCTCTTACTTGTGTCCTTCAAAAAGCATTGGAAAAACATAGATTTTTCTCATTATGCTATTCATCTATCTTATTTTATTAAGTTGATGTTTTCTTTTATTTTAATAATTGAGTCTGTACACTACAAGAGGAGGGCGCACATTTAAAACCTTGTGAAGATTAAAGAATAGAGGAATCTGAAACCAAAAGCAAGCAGAGTGCATAGTAAGAAACTTAGCAATCGTTAGCTGTCGCTTGGTCAGAGACTCCTCCTGATGTGCTCTCAGATCAGTGGATAGTGTAGCATTACTGGCGTACTTGACTTTACTTATTCCTGTGTTCTAGGCTACATCTTTAGGCATTTCCAATACATTTATTTTTAATTTATATTAAATATTCTCATTTATGTTACCAAATAGCATAACTAAAAAAAAAAAAAAAAAAAAAAAAAGAATATTAATAAAAATGATGTTGAGGAAAGGTAACATTTAAGCATAAATGCTCTGAACGAATGAGGAAAACAAATCTTTACAGAAAGATACACAGTGAGGAAATAGAGGAGTGATAGTAGAGTTGGTGCCAAGAATGAAGGAAATGAAATCAAAAGCTGAAACCACATTACGAATAACGCTGAGGAACATAACCCATGTATCATAATGACAGTTGCTTTAACCAGGGCTAGAAAGCCTGAAATGTGTGCTTACCTAATCTACATGTAAATGTCTGATGTGTCACTCACTTTGACATACTGTCCCGCAAAGTCAGTGACCTCTGAAGTGAAGCAGCCCGAGGCGTCCACGGGGCAGATAGGAGCCTGGTCCCTCTGGATGATCTTGAATTCAGTGCACACCCTGTAATCATCCTACAGAGAGAATAACAAACAGTTCAAAGGGTTAACTGGGTGAAAGGATTACTAATATAAAATGAGTATTGTACCATATAGCAACTCACTGCAAACTTAAAAAATCTGCATTGACTGGGCTGAGTGTGGGACCTTTTGATAATTAATGGATTAATCAAAAAATTGACTTATCAAGACTGATAATTGTTGGTATCAGATCTCATAATTAAAAGCCATGCATGTCACAGCCTATTACTCCAGAGTGATGTATTTTTCTCACTAACTAAGTAACCTTCTTTTGATTCTACCTTGATACAGGAACACATTAATCTTTACAGTGAGGACAATGTATATAAAATGATTCATTATCTAACCTATTTCAGCAGCCAGTGTCACCAGTTTAAAGATATGCTATGACTCCATATTAAAATCCTTGTTGTGCTGAATACTTTAAACAGTGTTGAAACAAGCCCTACTGGTATGTGGCAGCCATGCATGAAAGATCTGAGTTGCTGTCCAGCTGTAAATGTATTTTGTATTCAAACACCCTGTCACGATCCAAGATGGATGACTCACAGGGTCATTTCACATCTTGTCATAACAACATAAAATTTGAAAAATGTGGGTCTGCGACACATTTCTTCTCACTGTAAATCTTCTGAGCAAATGTGTTTGTGTTTCAGATTGTTCACCAACTGATTGACGTGATTGTGATCACTACATAACAGTGTTGAAACGTAGGTGAGATATTGATGAGGAAGGTTTACTTAAGGGCCCTGTTGGGACTTAGAGAGATGAGGAGAAAAATAAGAAGACAGAGTGTATCCACAGCTGGCTACAGCCAGTCACAGGGGTATCCATCTGGCCTTGACAAGGGCATCCAACCTATTAGCAATGACCCAATACCTCTGATAGCACAGCCACACTGGCCTTATAACTGTATGTATGTATATTGATACTGCAGCTAAATATACAGATACTTCATAAATTATCTTCTATTAGTATTGATCAGACAAAAAAAAAACCCATGACAGGTTGAAAGGATTCCAAATGTTGGATGTTTCAAAAAAGTATTCAACATTTATTCAAAATATAATCCCAAAGAAATATGATAGAAGGTACTGTCCCTAAAGTGAGTCCTAAACAATGTTGGTAATGCGTTGGCCCTCAGCTCGAGTTTTGAACTATGAAAATTATTCATGATATAAATAAATCCTACTGCTGTCATTTATAGTCAAGAACAAATCTGGTTTACAATCAAATTCAGCATTATATCTATTTGGAAAGAGACAAATAAAACATGTTTGCATGCGTTAACTGTAGTACAAAGAAGCCATACTGTACACGTAGGGCTACAGGCACTAAACACAACAAGGCAAAACATTAGCAAGTGTTGAATAATAAATTCACTTCTTTGATCATAAAAAAAAAAAACACCTGTTTTTTCATCATGTTTTTCTGAACTTGCAAACAAAAAAACATAATTGAATTGAGTTGCATCAGAAAAGGCAAAGCTTCTCTATAGTTGCCAAAATAAACAGTTCTCACTGCACTTGTTATATTATAGAATCGAGGTCCGCTCAGAGAAAGCGACCTGTTTCACTCTGAGGCATACGAGCGTCTACAGGACTTCACAATCAACCTTACCAAGAGTGACGTTATAAAAGTACAACGCCTTCTCAACGCCTCTTACTTCAAACCACCCAAAGAAGTAAAGAATGTTTTAATTAAAAAAAAAAGAGGAGGGTGGGCGTAGTGAGCTCAGCAGAGGCTGGCGGGGCAAAGTGACAGAAGGGAGCCGGATCAACAGTATGGGCTGCTTATAGATCAAGACAAACAACCAAACAACCGTCTTCCTTCTTCCATGTTCTCAGCCACCACAGAAAACTCAAACCTGTGCAAAAGTTAATTAAGGAAATGCTTGATGTATAATGTGCACTCTGTTATGTCATGTCTTTAGGGTTGAGAGGCTTGATTAGAAAGGTTTCATGGTCTTAGAGTCCTGATTACCAGTCTAATGCCCGAGATTCTGATTTACTGTCATCAGTATTTGTCATTACTTCTATTAATTTAACCCTTTCTTTTAAGACACTTGTTGTTAGGTGCTAAGGCCCCACTTCTAATATCATAGTACTGGTACATTATCAAGGCTTTTTTTCTCTCTCATATTTTTTTATGAACTCTCTTATTCTGGTGTTTTTAGTTGTTTTGAGGGTTAATGCTTTTTTAAGCCATATGCACAGCACATTGAATACTTCTGTGTTGTAAATGTGCTTTAAAATAAACACACCTTTCCTTAAAAATGAAAGCTTTTCTATGCTTTGGCGATGTTAGGGATTTGATGGTTATTGTTTTCCTCATTGTTAATAATCGAGACCCTTCAGGGCATGTTGAGAAATGTAATTGGCATCATTTACATTTTTCTGAAGCAAAATCGTGTTCAAAAAAATACTACTAGATTGATAATGGTTGTAAGGCGTAAGCTCCAGACTGTTTTACAAGGTCAGTCTGGTTACAACACTCATTCAGCAATAATAATAAAAAACAGCAAAAGACTAAAAGACAACACTTACAGCTCCAAAGTAAGGTGCCTGATGGACCACTCCTGTACCCTCCTCCTCCTTGACGTAGTTATCTGTCACCACCTGGAACGCTCCTTCCTCCCCACACTACAGCAAGATTAGATGAAGGGGGTGAAGTCGGGGGGGAAGCGGTAGAAACAGAGCCACAGACAGTACAAGAGAGAGATTAAGAGACAGATTTAGTGACCGTAAACGAAGACGCCAATTCGTGGTCGGACAGGTAATTAAAGCGAGACATGGGTCTGTCTTCATATTGATGTAAACAATAGACACAACTGTGAAACGGAGAGGACAAGAACACACATATTACTAACCTTGGAGAAGTACTGGAACAGAGGCTTGTATTTCTTCCCTTTCAGCGTTTTACCAGGAAATCTAAAAACACAACACAAAGCCCTCGATTCAATATCTACCATTTACCTTCCACGATGTCTGAAAACAAACATGTGTAAATTCTTTTCATTCTCAAAACAGGAAACTGACTGAAGAGGCGGTATAAAATGATGCTTCAGGGGAGTCATTTCTTTCTCGAATTGTATAGGTCACTTTTAAAATCCTATTTCCTTCCCCCCACCTACTTTCCAATTTCTACGAGTCCCCGAGGGGTCGCAGTAGGATTTTATTTTATAAACTACTTTTTTGTCACCTTGAAATAGGTTCTGCATTGACTCACAATATTTTTATATTCCTGCTAAACCATAGGAACGGTTATTGTGTTGATCTTGTATATTTATTTAGGAAACACTCAGGGAAAGCCCTTTACATCATCCCTGAACACAGAGAGAGTCAATAATCATTTCAACAGTTATATACATAAAATTAGCAAGGAGCCGAGGTAAGGGCTAAGGGAAGATGATTTTTTTTTTACTTACTTTTTTTCTTTTAGAAACTAAACAAATCAGATACGCATACTTACAAATGCAGGCTTTACTCAATTTAAACAACTTCAAGATCTCACTTCTTAAAGTTTAAGTTTGTGATGGCAGCTGAGTCAGTCAAGATTCAAATTCAATTCAATTAGGGCTTCTATCAGTTCAAACATTTTCCAACACACCTTCCTTTAATGCCAGTTTAAAAGGTTATAAATGAAGCCTCTAATCCATAACTAAGGTCAATAACAACGCTATGATATGGACTACAAAAAGCAGCATTTGTCAACAATGTCATTGAGCGGACTATAGATGATTTGAAGGGTGTTTTAAAACGCACAGTATGTCAATTTATTTATTTTTTAAATTAATTTAGATATTTTAATGTAAACATTCTAATAAAATTCTACATTTTATACATTTAAAAAGAATTTGAGATCTCAGGTTACCAAAAAAAATCTCAGTTATTCTCATTATCTTGATATTTCCGATCAGGCGGAGGGATGGGAAGGGTGTTTAATGAATACATTAAGCCCAAAACTATATTTTTCCTTCTGAAATTTAAACCCCCCAAAAAACACTTCATACTCAAATCATACTTTTCTGCTACCTTTGTATAAGCTTAACATCAAGTGTAAATTCTTATGAGAAACAGGGTTAAATAATCGACTGCAATCTCAAATGACTGAACCATGAGTTTAGGCTCTGTTATGTGAATGCATCCATTGAAAACTGATAAAAACAGCCTCCCAAGAACAATTTACAAATACAAACTTTCAACAGGTTTTTGTTAACATGTGTAGCATCATCCAAGTCGTACACATCGTAGCCTCTTGTGTACTTACTTGTCCAGGAGTGTGTACTCGCTCTCTGACTTAAACAGAGCTCCCAGCCTGGCCTCCATCATGATGTAGGTTTTACCTGTTGCATTATCTGAGAGATGAACAGAGGACAGAAAAATGCTTTCATTAGTAACAATTTAACACTCTGCTGCAAGGCATTTTTTATCCAAAAAAAGTAGACATATCATTAACCTAAAGCTCCTTATACACAATCTTGTTTTGTAGAGTATTGATTTGAACAAGAAGGCATCCCATTTAAGACCAAATACATTAGAAACAAGGGCCTGCAGACAAATAAAGGGTGCCCCCAAGACGGAATTATAAAAATCAAAGTGTTTGTATTTCTTCTGTTTTTCTTTTCTTTACGGTTCCAGATACAAAAACAACAGTACAGTGGGAATAAAGATACTGATCAATAGGGTGTAAAATGAGTTTTTCTACAATTCAACCAGCCCCTGCAGAGTGATTTATGTTTATTGACTGTATATCATTTATGATAAACAGCACCTCATCATGCCTGGTGAAACCCCAGGCGTCTAATAGCCTTGAAGCAAGTCTGCTTAACCTCAATGTCAAGTCCTGTTTCATATAAATACACTGAGCCATAAAGTCAAGGTCAGGTAAAGATTTCTTCATGTGGGTACAGCCATTTCACCAGCAGCAGAGCTTACTGAAAAGTTGCCACCTCATGCAGGATAACTGCTTGACATTTCTGGGAAACTGAGCCCTCCTAGAAAACTGGCCGAAGGGGGAATAGAGGAAAGATAAGAGAGCAGCAGGGACAACAGTTGTGAGGAGGGCAAAAACCAAATGGCCTGTGACAGTGAGACACAAAAAGAGAGAGAGAGAGAGAGAGAGAGAGAGAGAGAGAGGAGGAGGGTGCATCAATAAAAGATGTTTCTGTCTTCCCCTCAGTGGTGTGACAAATGACTGCACAGCTCAGACCTGCTGCTGCTGACAGCTTTCGACTCAAACAGAGGCAGCGAGGGAATGAAGACCGACACAAAAAGAGACAGACAGAGGGAAAATAAGGAAGGACAAAAAACAGGTGGGTGTGGAGGTAAAGAGAACGATATGAAAATGAGAAGCAGAGTTGGAAAAAGAATGGAGCGAAAGAGGACAGAAGATAAAAAGAGAGAGTGAGCTGATACATTGAAAAAAAAAGAAAAAGAAAAATAGTCATTGGTATTCTGAGGCGGTCTCCCATGCAGCACAGCATAGGCTGTGCAGTCAGGATAGCAGACTGTGCTTCAACAGTGCCCCCTGTAGGATCAAAGAGGCTATGACGGAGTGTTATGAATCTAGGTCACCCTTTTAAAAACCCACCAGGTTCTCTCATCACAGGAAACCAAAAACCTACAGCAGGAAGGTAACACAAAAACACTAGCCACCTCTCTGGAGGGTTTTCTTTTTTTTGTATTACAACAAGGACATCGCTTTTTAAAGTGACCTGATTTTATGTTCAGGAACATATCTCAGGTCTGAATATCCCACATATTTAAAATAGGATGACCTCTTTTTTTTCCTCCAAGGGAAGACATTGTGACATGTTACAGCAGGAAAAGATTAGGGATGGTGTTAGGCATGTTGGCGTAAATAAATGGCTGATTAAGACATTCAAATACAACAGTGACAATATCATTAAATGTTTTAGTTAAATGTTTTAGGGCTGCATCACTTGCAAATAATCTTATTGTGATTATTGTGACAGATATTACAATAGAGATATGATAATGAGTGTAAAGTGTTTTATTCTAACAAGAAAAATTAGAATATGGCGAGATTAGTATTTCAGGGCACTTCTGCAGTACTTAATATCAGAAGCTATTGCAATAAAAGCACAATCTTCTGCCACAGAGATTCAGAATTCAGACAAATTTGGTTTTGATATTATTCTAAAGAATTGAACATCGCTAACACCACGCTTTATTGCAGGAATAATTTGAGACTGTAATAATTGTAGCTACAGTAGGTGAATCAAATACACTGGAATATAACTGTGTTTTTATACATATAATCTACATACAAATACATTCACTGCTGTAATATTATTTTAATTAGAGGAAGCGCCATGTCTTTACTGTAGTGTATGACAATGTTAACCTTCAAATATCTAAATTCATGAAAAATTGAATAAACCTGTTACATTTTTTTACATATTTTTTCACCGGTGTATTCTAATACACCATCGTATTAGCAGAGAGAATCACTTCCATGATTCCCAGCCAGCCTCATCTTTTGTTATTGTTTTATTGAGAGTTCCCTGGTGGCGAATTTTACATACTGTGCATCTAAGAGACATGGCAGGTTTTAGGTTCAATCTGGATCCAACATCACACTTTTATATGTATTTCTTATAGATCATGCAGCTTTTATGTCATCATCACTTTCAAAATGACATGGTGGAACATGCATTTATAACCTTGTTATTATCAATAGTGATGCACGCATGTCTTATTTGTATTGTGTTAAATCTTAAGGGTGACGATGTTTATAATGACACACAAACATCAGTTATGCCTGAGCATCCACTCACTGCTCATTAAAATCAAGTATCTGGTTTGTTGTAGATAAAACCAAAACTTGCAGCCACAGTGAGTCCCTCTTCTTATTTCATCAGACAACACATAGCCACAGGCTGGATAGTGCACCAACACATTACGGTACAGAAATCCCTTCCTCTGGGTGCAAATTGCAAAGGCAGCAGTCCTCCTTCTCCTCGGTTAATTTGTTCTTGTTTGTTCTTTCGGAATAAAAACACCCATAAGCTGATACTGTGGACCACAACATTAAACCCACAAGGGAAACAAGATTTTCAACAGGAAACTTTGGCTCTAGGCTACAGCGTTTTAACAACACTGTCCCACAAAACAACCAACCCAGTTATTCAAGTGATCCACAACACAAACATGTTTGAGGACAGGGTGCCAGAGCAGATATTTCCCTTTACCCCTACAAGGACAGCAAAAAAGAATGGTGTCTTCTTGACATGAAGATGAAAGTAAGCTAAACACTGAAGAACAACTTCTGTTCATACAAAACATCTTAGACCAACAAGCTCTGCAGAGAGGAATCAATTCTTGTCAGCACATTGGTGATTGTTTTATCAGCTGGGGGACAAAACCCAGATTTTCAAGAAACTGGGCGTTACCCTTATTCTGAAACACACACCAAATGTTGGTTGGTTTCAAGTATGGGGATGCATCGATGTTCACACTAGACAAGTGACAACACACAAACAATAAGCATACATTACCTATGAGTGTCAGATTGATGGACACTAGAGTCTATTACTTTATTTAAATGTTATTATTGGTTATTTATTGGCTGGTCTGCTAGCCCCTGGCTAGAGACATTAGTAAGCCTAAAATTAAACTGAAGATGTTGGACTACAATCAGAAAAGGTATCTCTCTTTCTGCAGAGCATTTAGTTGTTTGTATACCCTAGGTAGAAGAAGGTGATGGGTAGTGCATCTAGCATCTTAAGATACTAGTAAATTGATGGCAGAAGGGGCTGTTCTCTCAAAAGGGAAAGAAACTAAAAAATACAGACTTGTTACAGTAACTTTGAATGCTGTTTGTAAACCTAGGGAAACCACAAAAGACAGGTAATACAGTTGGTATCTAGTCTGTGGTGTAGCCTTGTTTCAAGCTTCGTCTCTCACCTTTGACCTTGACGTACAGGAACTCGGGGTTAACACACAGGGCCAGGTTGCTTGGTAGTGTCCAGGGGGTGGTCGTCCAGGCGATCAAAGCCACGTCTTCATTCTCAACCAATGGGAAGCTGACGATCACAGATGGGTCTTGAACATCCTAGAGACAAATATTAAACCAAGATTAAGTCAGTTTCTTACTCACAGCTAAACAGAACATGCTGTGTGTTTGACACGAGCTAACCTTGTAGTTCTGGTGGGACTCGAAGTTGGAGAGCGGAGTGTTGCAGGCAGTGGAGAACGGCATGACTTTGACACCTCGGTATACCAGACCTTTGTCATACAGCTGTCTGAACACCCACCTAAAGGCAGAGAAGAAACATGGAACCTTAAAAGAAGGAAGCAGAGTCAGACTGCGCACAGTGGACTCCAGACAGGGTAAGTCTGGTTTCTATTACATTTTTCATTATATATTGCTTTTAGTGTTCTACACTAAGTAGATTGTGGTTTTTCATTGACATCTGTGTACTGCAACAATCTCCCTGAGGATGATAATCAAGTTGAAGAAATGACTCAGTGGAATCAATAGAGATTGCTGACGAAAATTATTTTGTGCTTCAACTGTATTAAATGGAACCTAATTGTTATTTACTGTAATGTAAAATTGCACATCTGTAAGTCAAATCTTGTACTTGGAAGAAGGAAAATCTGACTTTCGCACCAAACAGTCTCCATAAACCAGGGGTAGAGAGTCTTGTAATCGTTTTTGAAGTCAATCCATCTTCCCATTCTCCTCACTGAATTCTAGGATCCAAAAGAGACATACATTAAGCATATCAAAACTACAAAATTGTATACCATCAACTTGTTATTAACAATTTTTTTTAAGCCAGTCTTTATCAAAGGCTGGGGGAAAATGACAGAGGGGTATAAAACTTGTATATGAAAAAGGATATTGTGCACATGTGAGATATTTAGGTAGCGGAGCCTTAATATATTTTTGAGAGGATTCAGGTCAATCTACTGTTGGACATTTGTCTTGTAACTGTAGGAACTCTCACATGATCATACTACACATCCTGCATGCTCACCTCCCACTCATTGGAGTATCTCATGACGATGTTTCTGCACTGCTTGTTGTACTCGGCAATCCCCATTTTTGCCACATCTTCAGGCCCTTTGATCCCAAGAGTCTTGTCAATCTCATACTCCTACAAAACAAAGCACATAAAACACCCACCAATACATCTGTAAGTATACAGAAGAACTTTTAGTACAGTTTTGTGATATCCATGAAAAAGATTTTTACCACAGGCAGTCCGTGACAGTCCCATCCAAAGCGTCTGTCCACATGGAAGCCGCTCTGGTGTGCGAAGCGAGTGACAATGTCTTTAATGGTGCCGGCTAGGATGTGTCCATAGTGGGGTAGACCTGTGGCAAAAGGAGGGCCATCGTAGAAGGTGTACCTGGTTGGAAAATAAGCAACATGTGTTTGAGGTCTGGAAGTATTTTCCACTTGCAACCTTAACACTGCTCTGTTATTTGAATGTAGATATGGCTCATTATACAGAAAAGGCAGCATTTTACTGCTCTGTACATCTCAAGAAAAGCATGAAAAGATACAAAGAATGATGCTGATGTCACAGCTGTTTGATCCAAACAATAATGCTGAGATCTTGTCAGTTACACGCTGGTATTTACAATGAAGTTTGTCCTGGAAGTGTAACTAAACAAATATTCTGCATGTCCTCTTTCAACCACTGTTAGTAAACAAGATCTGCTTGTGGCCAAAGTTCTCCTCAGCTAATGCAGTTTTATTCAGCAAATGTCATCCTGACATTAAAATCTTTGTTGGCTGAAAAATAAAAAAATACATCATTTTGAAAAATGAAATAAATGCACACATGCAGTAGTTTTCAGCAAAATAGAACAACACCAGCAGAAACCACCCCTAAAGCTATATATTACTTTTGAGGCTCTTTCCAGTTATTTTGATTTAATTACTTGATTAACTTAACAGATCAGCTTGTAACTCCAAATGTAAATTGTTTGTGGTGACTGACTTAACATTCAATGACCCCATTCCTCCACTGGCCTGAGCATGGTTACCCTCTTGTACGTAACATCATAATACAACACATGCATGGTTTTGTGTTTATGAAGCAGGCCTTGTTTACAAGACAGACTCGAAAATAAAAAAATATAATAGGGACGCGTGGTCGAGTCCGCGTCTGCACATCTGAGAATAACAGAGAACATGACACACACTAGTCAAAGGAACTGGACTTCAGAGGTACAGATTGCCTCTTGTGAGTGCACCCTTACAATAACTGGTTAGCCAGGAAATGCAGCTTCTTTACTTGGCAGTCCAACAGCTGGTATGAATTATAGTAAACAATCAATCCTTCACCTCTGCCAATATCACAAGATACAACAAGAAGGCGTTGTTGCTGTTACTCTCCGTGCAAAGACGGGCAAGTAGTAGTTGCTACATCAAAACAATTTTTCCCCCCAAATGAAATATGATTACATTTTCTCGATTGATATTTTAACATTTTTGATCACCTATAATATTTCCAGGACTAGTTTAGAGAGTAGGAAAATGTAATCATGTTTTGTCGAAGATCATCATGTTAAACCGTACATATATCTTTTAAAGTTTATAAATGCTTAAAGCAGTAAATGTCAATTAAAATTAAACAAATATTTTAGGTGTCTTGAGTGAAACTCTTAACAAAATTAGGGTCATATTGTGCATAGAAAATCTTTTTTTTTGATTGATTGATTGATTGTATTTATTTACGTGTCATGCACACAAAGTGCCCAACCCTCATGGGTTTATAAGACAACAGAAATTCAGTGTCAGTGGTTAACATTTCACAACATGATGCATGTTCCTGTCACAGTTCAGTCTTAAACAATGTGTTTTGTCTCTTCTCCCAGGCTTTGCGGATAAAATCTGTTATAACAAAGATTCCTCTTCTAAAGCACAACTCAACGATTAATAATAACTGTAAAGCAGAAGCAGTTTTTACTTGGGCCTGTGCTTGGACTGTCTGAGGCATTCCTGGAAGCAATCCTTGTCTTTCCACAGCTGTAAGATCTTCTCCTCCTCGGAGGGAAAGTTGATGGACTCGGGGACCCGCTCCACCATGACTTCTGCCACACAACACAGAAAAGAAAAATGCAACTTAATAAACTTGTCCAGCAGGATTACACAGAAACAAATTCAAGTGCAGTATCTCTAAAAGATCAAATAATGAACATCTCCCTTCCACATCAGGAGCTTACCTATTCATTAATGGCCATAGACAAACAACAAAGACTAAGTAAAGACCTAAATCTTACTGATAGCACAAACTCACTTATCCACACTGAAACAAAAAGGTTTGGCCAAGCTACGATTAAACCTACATCTGATGAGTTAGCCAGTCAAAGTTAAATAGTAACTTCTTGTATGTCTTCTGGCCTTCACAGTTCATTTTGGGTCTTGTTAGTAAAAGTTATCCATCTGTCGAAACCTGTCACAGCTCAACAGAACATGCACTTCTTTCATTACTTCAGGCGCAAAATTATATCATGTGCAATGTATTTGTTTCCATGTTGACAAGCAACAGCATAAACAGTACTAAAGCTATTTAAACGAGTCCAATTAGATACTTTTCACAACAGTTAGTGCACATGAATGACTCCTCCTTGTTGTTAGCTGACAGGCTAAGCTAGCCAGTTAATGCTACATTTAACTAGTTAACTCATGCTCAACCCGGCAGCAAAGTTCCTTAAAGGCAGCGCTTGAATGTTCACATATATACGCAGTTGTAATATCAAGCGTGAACGTTGTTATTAACCTTCACGTCGTGGGTGATAAATCTGAATGAATGTACTCACATGTTGTCTGGCCCCGGCAGCCAAAAGAGACAAGAAATGATGCAAGCTGGAGTCAGCGTGAGCGGAAGTGACGACTTTACGCAGACTTCTTAAAAGTGCGACTGCAGCGTGTAGTAGTAGTGAAATGAGAAAGTGTAAGAAACAAAAAAGAAACATGCTTAAAAACGGTTCCACTAACATATACTAGAGACATTATCTTAGAATATTTTGCGACAATTAAAATTAGGTTTTGCTGCATAAATCTAGAAACAATCATTGAGGCTTTCGCTGGTTTTATTCTCTCATTGTATCTCTAGTCAGAGACTTTGATTGATTTGAGATAATTAAAAAAAAAAAAATACATCTCTATTATTCGTACTATTTTAACTGATGACAAAGAAGATAATTGATAGCAATGACGATTTTGATAGAAGATATTAACTAGTGAGTAAACTGCTTAATTACTATATATTCTTTGTTGATTAAATACACATTTCTATAACATTATGTTCTGGTCATGTTTTGTTTCGCTTCAAGGCTTGGGTGGGGGGGGTATAATGTTTGTATGATGTTTTTCTATAATGTAACAGCTTACAAAGATTCAATGCCAACTCCAAAAGTTTCCCGCAACTTCACCCGAGCCCATCCCCAATTTTCAGCAATGAAAGCTCATCACTCGTCACTCAATACATTTGAATCTGTAAATTTGCACGTCCTCATTTTCTGCCCGATTTTACAGTATATTTCCTTTTTTTTATTTTTTTAATATCGTTTGGTGCTTACATCTTACAAGCTTTTAATGCAGGCTTTTTAAATGTCTCACTTTCTACATGGTATCACCTCTTTCTTCCAAGACACAGCTAGTATGTGATCCAAAATATGCATTAAGTAGGCATATGAATTTCATGTCCAGCAGTCTTAAAGTCTAAAAAGGCCACAGAATCAGCTTAAAGATTTTCTTTTTTGACCGGCAAGCACTTCAGTTTAAATTTCACAATTATGGTTGGTAGTTTGGATCAGGCTTCTACTGATAACTGAATGTATTAGTAAGTGAAAGGCGAATAATAAACTTGCATCTGTGAACTTCAATAATAACATTCGTCCTTCGTAAATGTTACATTTCCAGATCAGAATATGGTGGTTTTAAAAAAGCATAATTCAATCATGTCTTTTTCTGTCAGTTGTTAAGAGGTTGGCATTTCTCTTATCATAATGAGTTCATCTAAATGGGTGTTCTTAACCTGCTTGGTGGGAAATGTTTTACCAACACAGATCCAAAGTTAAACCCCAACTTGCTTAATCCCTTTTTAAAATGAGAACCTTCTGAACCTATTTGCACTAAGGATCTTTCTGCATTTTCTTAAGTTATGCAATGGGAAGTAGACAGGAGAGTAGACAAAGGTAGTTTTCATAAAAATGAACAATCAGATGTTGGTTTGTTAACAAAGCATAGCTTTATTGTGATGGTGGAAACATGAACATAGGCAGACAGGGAAGTGACCGGAGGACAGATCATTTCACTCAAGGTGCTGCCGCCTGAGGTGCTGCCTTCTTCTGCGCTGCCTTCATGCCCTTCTTGTTGTGCTTCTTGGCAAAGCGCATGTTCCTCAGGAATTTAGGGTCCACCTGAAGGAGCGAGAACAGACAGGAAATTGAGCAGAGGGGACATACGTGGATGTATTAAACAATACCAAGATCTATTTGTATTAAGCTTAGTGGTTGGAAATCTTACAAACACAATAAGGCAGATAAAACATGGGCTAAGACAAACACCATCACTTGATAGAGTAGTTCATCCTAGTGTTGCATTTCAGTGAAAACATTTTAAAAAATCAGCGACACAAACACCACATTGGCCTGCAAATTACTTTATGTGATGTGAGTGGTTACATTCAGAGCTGATCACTGACAGTAAGCAGTGACCAAGATTATCATGTTATTATCCAGAGATTTATCTCTGAAGTAAATTTGTTCTCTTTACTGTTCCATCTACGCTACCCGAGTAAAGTGAGATTTGCTACACATTAAAACCAGTCTGCCTGAAACCACATCACAGCCAGTCTTACAACTTGTATTATACTTCAGTAAAAGGTTGATATAATGTATCATAATGTCCTTATCCACAGAAGTGGGCAAACAAGGGCTCTCCTCCTTCCTCCATCGCTTTCCACACTATTTGAACGAATGTGTGCACTCATAACTGTGTTTAAATGCACAAAGATTGTATTTTATATGATTCTGTCTACACCAAAAAATGGTTTGTCAACACTATTTCATTTTAAACTGTTTAAGAAAAGTTTCACTTGCAATTTCATTATTACAACAACAGGTGAGGCCAATGTGAACAGGCTTAGAGAAAAGTACAATGTGCAGAATAACCTCAGCTACCAAAATTATAAAAATTTAAGCATAAGAAGGTTCATGACATCTGATGTTGAACATCAATATTTGCATAACAGCCAATGTCTCCTGCTCTAATCACCTGCAGAGCATCCAGACACTACTCAAAGGCTTAAGTTTCTCACCCATAGCTTGTTTTCTCTGGTCTGAATCGTGGAGCAATTTGTTACACTGTTGCATACTAACCTCAAAGTTTGGTCTATGTTAACACTGGGACGTTTTTTTTTTTATGGGAAAAATCTCAGAAAAGTTGATGTACTGGAGTCGCTGAAAGCGTTTATCAAGACAGTTCAGGGAAAGGTGCACGTTAATCAGAGCGAGTAGATTTTGGAGTTTTCGTGTGTTCATGAAAATTGTCGGTTTACTTAGTCATCCCACCAAATCTCTATGAGCCACGGCACCTCCTTAGTCTATCTACGATGTATCATGCTGCTGTTGTTGTAATAGTAGTGAAAGGCTAAGCCTAAAACCTACCCATAATGCACTGCGTGACTGGCTACCATAGCTGGTTTAAATTAAAAATCTACCACAATGCTTCTTGCAGTTAGATCGAATTGAAGTCGGTGCATGTTCTAACTACAACCGTAATACACCAGAGTCCTGAAACTGGCCAAGACAGCGGTCTCAGTACGGTGTTTTGATCCGCATCAGGGTTTGAGTGACAGCTTTCAGACCAGTGCAAACAAACCGCACTCACTTTGCAAACTGACTCAAATTTGTTTTAACTGAACCAAACAGGTTAGGTTTAAAAACGCCCTTACACAATGATCATTGATGGATAAAAAAATTATTCTGAAGCAGTCTCCATATGGGGTTTGTGAATATAACAGAAAACATAGCCCATTTGTGTCTAACATTTTAGGTCTGCAGGGTTAAAATTTCAAGACAAAATCTGGAATCACATCTGTTTAATGTTAATTAAAGGCTATTTCTGGGATAATACCACTACCATATAACATGTACAGTAATTTAAAAAAACACCATTATGCAGTCGGATGTGCAGTAAAATGTATGAAGCAGAGAAACACTGCTTAACATGGACAATGTCATCAACCTGCTCACTTGCTTGCAGTGAATGTTTGTGATTCACACATTTGTTAACAGTGACATCACATTTTTTTATTCTAGGGGCTGGCAGGAAAAAGTCTTGGCAAAGAGACGGCGACATTTGCTTTCACACATGCTCCTCACAAAAGTAAAACTTCCCAGATGGATCAATCTTGCAGTGAATGCATTTACGTTACTAGCTCCTTAACTTGGTTATTTATGGGTTTAATATCTTATTGCTGACCTGCAACATGCAACACGCACCCGCTTTGAGGAGACCCGACCTTACAAATCTGATTTTTCTGATTAATCTTGTGTTCTGTGAGCATGCAAACATAAATATCTGACAGCACAACACTGCAACCAATACATACCCCCTTCAGAGACTCGTAGCGCTGAGATGTGGGCTTGTGGATGCCATTCCTGTGGGCTTTACGGGCTGTGGAAAGAAGGCAACATTAACAATTAACACAATACACATACTTCTCAATCAACTTCACAATCAGCAAATAACACTAACACATTTAGCAAATAACATTTAAGCAAGGAGACAATATTGCTAAACATCATCTGACATAGCTATGTGGCGTAGAAAATGTTTGTTTATTCATTTGTAAACAATCCCTGCAGGCTTACTTACACTGGTTGTGGGTGGTGTGGTTCTTGGACTTTGCCATTTCGACACTAGTTAATCTGAACAGAGAAACAGGAACATATAGTTGAGCATCACTTCAGTTTGCATCCACTTACTAAGACGTAAACAGATGTGAAATAAATGGACAACTTCAAAGCGAAACAATCGCAGTCAAACATTAATTTAAAGGTACATATTGGGACCATAATGTTACATGTAAACAATGTAAATGAGACTCGTTTGGCTGCTGTGAAGAGGCTGCTTTGCTACATTCAGCGTTAGCATTTTTTAAAGTGATTATTTCAACCATTATTAAGCATCACATCCGCAACATACTGAAGCGGAAAGATACTCAGTGGAGTGCTTTATCAAAATGCGCTGACGTTTCGGTGTGAAAATGTAAAACGCACGAAGATTAATGTAGATTTTAAAAAGTCAAAGTGGGTCGGAAAACTGTATACCTGCCACACGAACAGACGACAACCGGAAGAGAAAGAGGTTTGCTCCCGGCAGAAAAGAAGAAGAGTCAAGTCAAGGGAGGAAGCTGCCGGACGGGAAAGACTGGTCTGTTTTAAGACACTGCCGCCTTTAGGTGGTGTACGATATGACAGGTGAGATCCCGCTGATAGCCACACGGTGTCACCATCTGTTCAAATGTACGAAACCCTCATATTGGAAAAAAAAAGTCATTAAAGATGAACTCTATAATTATTTAGTTGGAGATCAGAAATGAAAGAGTTAAAATTATAACACTTACTGATTACTTGAAGGTCATTCAATTTGTACTTATAGTTGCATTAGCTCATTAAGGACTTGGGTTGGGAACAGGAGGGACGCCATCAAGTCCTGATGCAGGCCAAGTTTGGAAATTGGGACTGGTAGCTATATCGGTGCCAGTTCGCTTTTTCCGAGTACTGCTGAGGTTTTGTTTGAGGAAAGGCACGGACGGCTCGGGGTGCAGTCCCTGTACTGCCCCTGACTCTAACATCGCCCCATCAGGGATGAGCTGAAATAAAAATTCAACCCATGACTTCGAGATTGAGAGGCCCTAATATTAGGTTGCACACTTTGCACGAGATGCCAAATATTTGTTTATTCCCGTGGAAACTAGTATTTAATTAAATTCAGTATAAGTAAACTTGAATGCAGCCGTTAAGTTTAAATACTCAAGACCATAGGTACTCAGACTTGATTGATGACTCAATTTTAAATTTGGTAAGGATGATATGACACTTGTGGTCGAAGTAGCCAAATCTTGATCCTTTTAATGGACTGTCTGCTTCTTTTAGTTGCTCCAAGCTGAGGTCACAACACTGCAGCCAGTGGGCCTATGATGAGCTGATGGACAGATTGTAAAGCAGCCAGAATTTATAGACAGATCTACAGAGATTACAGAGCTGCTGGCCCTCCTCTATGCTGTGATGGATGGGGAAGGATGCACAGCCATGTGACTGAGCTTACATCTCTCTCTAACACACACACACACACACACACACACACACACACACACACACACACACACACACACACACACACACACTGGATCACACGCAGAACCAAAGTATTTTTTTAAAACATGGCCCTAAATTCTCCTCCTTCATTCCTTTCGTCTCTGTTTCTTTCCTTTCATCTCTCCTCTCATTCTGGGCTGAGGCTGGGTGAATCCCTGCTCAAGCAGAAGAAATCATGCAGCAGCAGCATCCTATATTTAGACCCCTGTCGGATCATATGAGCCACTCTGCAGCACTCGGGTCTGCTTAGTAAAATTACACATTTGGGTACATGTGTTTTTTTTCCTTGATCTGATAGCGGTCAAGAGAGGGCTTTTTACATTTCCTGTGATATTTGTCACGCATGCTGGTTTTGCAGGTGTGGGAGTGTGAGTTTACACTGCAAAATGAACACATCTCTGAGTATTTTTACAGTAGGCCTATTATTTGTGTGAAATTTATTAAGGAGGATATTTTTCATTCACTGAAAATCACAATTATCACAGCTCTTGAAAAGCAGAGATTATAATATCAGAACACACTGAATGGTATTAAAGAAACATATTCACCATATACTCACAATAACCATCTTCTCTTCTTATGTTTCAGTCGATAAAACAACAAAAATAAAAACTAGTCTTTAACCACTTACTAGCTCATTTTGCTTTAAAGATTCTACATAAAATGAACTATCCGCTGGAGTTGACCTATATGCAGTTAAGGAAATGCTTTTGTTCCCTTTTGAAGTACATTTGTAGATTAACCAGTATTGACCAAACACCTATCATCAGCAGGCGTTGGCTTTAGCAGAAAAAACAAACCCATGTTAAGAGCAAAAACAGGCAGAACCAAATCTGCCATAATGGCATGCCAACTGGCATTGGTGGTATCTGATGACATTTTATTTATCTCTTTAAACGAAACAAAAAAAGTCAATCTGAGCAACAAAATGTCTTGATGCTGTGCTGCGAAAGCCAATCAGGGTTTAGATATCACAACTTCCTGGAATTCCTCAGAAATAATTGATCCAACTTCCATTCATCATACAAGCATTTTAAAATAGTTTCTTCTAATTGTGTTTTTTTTTTTTTTTTTTTTGTAAATTTTTAATCTATTGTATTTAATTATTGTCCATTCTTATGTTGTATGCTGATTGCTGGCTGTATATATGTATTTTACTGCTGACTGCACAACAAATTGCCCCTCACAGGGATAATCAAGACAACCTTGACCTTGATCTTCATTGAATTGATCAGTTTGTGGTAATGATCTCTTTCCTCAGTGTACAGTAGTCTGAAGTATGATTGAATGACAGGAAGAAAATCACATAGCTACAGTATGTACAGTGAATGAAGGTTTTGCAGACTGAGCAGCTTCCTCAGAGATGCTGTACATTATTTGCCACCTTTAATCAGCCTCTAGGGGATTGGGACCACCTGCACTGCTCTGTTACCTGGACGACATCACATGCTGCTACCATGCTGCTGCAGGGCTCTCTGTGGCTTTGTTTCACTATCTGTCAGTGTCACTTTGTCTCTTCCACTCTGTTACTTGTTCCCCTCACTGTGCATTAAAGTACATGTGTTTCTTTAACACAGTGCAGGGTAGGATGTACCGTATGTGTCAGACATAACTCATCAAAATCATTTCATTCTTCATTAATGCAGTTATTATAGCTTTATCTTTTAATTACAAATTGCTTCATTCTCAGTTTTTAATTTGCACTAGTATTTGTTATTAAGGTTACACACTCATCATTTTAAAGGAACACATGTATTAGTGGGTTTATTCTTTGGTGATCTGTTGGTAATGCCTTAGGGTTCCAGGGCGGCTGTTGCTCAGTTGGTAGAGTCAGTCGTCACTTAACTGGAAGGTCAGGGGGTTTGATCCCCAGGTCCTGCATCCACATGTCCAATGTGTCATTAGTTTCTTCTGATGGTTACATTACTTAGAATAGGTACTTACATTACAACCTCTGCCATCAGGGTGTGAATAGGTAGGTGTGATTCAGTGTAAAAGCACTTTGAGTAGTCAGACGAGGAAAAGCACTATACAAGCTCAAGTCCATTTACCAGTAGAGATTGCGTTGTGCATCTTCTCTCAAACAATAAAGGTTTCTTTATATCTCAATACTATTTTGCCTTTTGACCTTTACTGTCCACAAAGGACTTTAAACTTGAGAACATGTGATTTTATTGGGTTCATGTTATCTGAGGAAAGATAGTTTCTGTACAGATTTAATCCTGAAAGATTGTAAGGGGTTCCATCTCACCAGGTCTGTAATTATCATGCAAGCATCCAACTGATGGCTACGTATATAATCAATCAGAAACGTATCCTAGGTTATGTTACAGCCTGCTGTAGTCTGTAACCCCCCCCCCCCATGGCATGTGCTGCAGATGCACCCAGTGCACAGACACACACACATCGGCTAAGTGAACGGTGTGTGTATGTTACTTGTTTGACATTGTCAAAGCTCATACGAGAAAAATAAGATGTTTTGAGGAAAACACAAAACTTGTTATTCACAGAAAGATTGTTTGCAAAGCTGGTGTGCCTGATGGGAGGTAACAGATATACTGTTACTGAACTGATGCAGGTTTTTTACATTTCAGTCTTTTGTTCTCTGGTTTTTCAATACAAGTTATAAATGAAAAGGATTCCAGGTTTATTTAACTCTTATTATTATTGTTGTGTGTATAATGAAGAAAATTCAGGATGTGATACATTATTCAAATTCATGGAGATGCATTTTGATTTGTAGTGCTGTTAATATGCAACTTGAGTCACAGCTAGCTGAGGAGGAGAAAAGTTATGAACATCTTCTTTTTTTTTTTTTTTTTTGCTGATCCTTAAAAGGATCCAATCTGTGATTTAAAAAAAATGTGAGCTGATCTGAACCGTAATCAAACCTAGAGGCTTATGAACACAAGGACATTACAGCCATAACACTCTGAACTGAGAGAAAGAAACAGAGGCGACAGTCCTTAAAGAAATAATAAAATAAATACATAATTATATATATGAAAGTATATTGTGCTGGGTCGCCTGTAGAGGCTATAGTCCTCTAAACCGGGTTTAAATCGGACCTGCGGCTCCTTTCTTGATGTCATTCCCTACTCTTTCTGTCTCCTTTATCCACTGTCCTAACTCTAACTAAAGGCATAAAAAGCCCCCAAATAAACAAAAAAAAGTATATTTACTTGGTTATAGCTATTTTTCGTATAATTTAAAATGCAGGTTTTGGTGTTTTACTTTTGGTGTATAACTTATTCCCTTCTGCAGTTATTATCAATTATCTTTCTAACCTCCACATTCACTTGTACTTAATCTCCCTCTCCTCTGTCTGTCTCCCTTATTCATGTCCCACCCACGTTCTCCTGCTCTGTCTTCCCTCAGTCTCTCTCTCGCTCTATTCACACCCCTCTCTCTCTCTTTCTGTTTTCCCCCTGAACTCCCTCTCATCCTCTTCTGCTCTCCTTTTGCACTGCTCCCCACCCACTTTCATTTCCTTTTCATCTGTGAGAGGAAATCTCGTCTTTGAGCCGCACAGAGTCAATCCCTCAGGGACTCACTTCACCTCAACACATGAAAGAGGCTGCTTATTATGTCTCTGCATTATGGAGGCATTATAGGCAGCCATTTCCAAACAGAACAGAAGATCCATTAAGTGCCACACACATGAATATAATAAGTAGAAAAAGATGTCAATGAAGAGCAGAGGAGTGAAAGTGTTATGAATACTTACCGTGTTCTTTGTTTGGCTTTTAATTAGGAGGTGAACAACTCCAAAAACCAATAAAGGTTGTTTTTTATGTATAAGATTGTTTTCCATAAAGTTACACTACAGCACCCAGAATAAAATGTCATCTAGGGGACTATATGATAAATTCATATTGTTTATGATGATTGTCTTTTTTGTGAGATTGATTTAAGCCTAATGGTCTCACTTGTGTGTTTGCCTTGCTTTAAGAACTTGTGAAGTTATATTTACACATTATATAGTCCAACTGAGGAACTTTAAAAAAAAGAAAGAAATATCTCTTTAAAGATGGCAATTTATTTTGTTTTCTGGTCCAAAACTTTACTTTTTTGTTTTGTTGCAGTCTGAAAAAGTTGATTCCAGATGCAGCAGGAAGGAAAAACTCAGATCCTCTGTTCACCAGCTGCCCAACAACAAACAGCAGAGAATTCAACCAGCTAAAAAATTAAAAATGACTTCACAGCCAAAAGATGGATATAACATTCATGAGGTGCCGAGGCAACCAGATCACCTATAATACAGATCCTTATTTATACCTTCCATACTTAAAGGTCACATATTACATTCCTTTTTAAAAAATTAAAATAAGTCTCAGAGGTCCTCAAAATAGGTCTGTGAAGTTTCTTCCCGAAAATCTCCCATGATCCTGTATTTAATCATGCCTATAAACCCCTCTATTTCAGCCGAGCTCGGAACAGGCTGTTTCTGTGGCCATAGCTTTAAATGCAAGAGAGATGTGTTTCACTAAGCCCCTCTGGTAGGGCTTGGCTGGCCTCAAGCTTTCTTGCACCATGCCCAACTGTTTATGGTGAGAAGTCAGACTCAGAGGGCAGATCAAACACCTAGCTGTGGGAGTGTCACCTACCTGGGGGAGGGGTTACTGCCCTTTGTGAAGTCATGAAGGAAAATCTCCAAACGGCCTCTTTGAGCTCACATTTTCTCAAAAGTGGAGCAGGAAAAAACAGAGGATGGACTTTTCTTATGATTAGGGGGTTTATAGACAGGCTAAGGACACATTTTCAAAAACCATGGTAAAGTGTATTTTGCTTAATATGTCATATTTGTGTAGCAACATTTACTTAACCAGGTTTCAGCACTGTATGCCATTTCCTTTAGTTAAGAGGTGTTATTCTCTGAATACTTACAACTACTCCCCTACAGTTTTCTGCCTGCACAGCGGGCTAGCTGCCTTGTGATGTCTACTGACAAAAAAATTAGAGAAAAATGTGGACTTTGTGAGTAGTGAGTGGCTGTAAGTCCAGTCACATAAGGAGCTCTTTAGAGCGTCACTCACTAAAGCAAATCAAAACCTGTCTCCTGGTAACATTATAGGAACATGGATACACTGATAATGGATAATAGATATCTGAACCAACACTTACTCTGCCTTTCACTGGTTTTGAGTTACAGACAGCCTCCAGAATGGAATTGAAAGTGAGCACTTGTTTTACAGGCAGGTTTCCTGTCATAGTAGGTATGACAAATCAAAATGTGTGAAAACTGACAAAATCATAGCTTATGAAAAAGTAGAAATCGTTTTTCAGTTACATAGCCTTCTAAACTAGCAGAAGTAACAACACCATAGCCATCCTCCGCAATGGAGCCGGAGAGCAACCTGGTGCTCAGGGGGCGTAGTTGTTCAAAAAGGAAGAATTTGCAGCAGTTGTGTTGTGTATTTGTGCAAATCCTCCCATACCAGATGCCACGCATTTGATGAATGTCTCCCTGCCTGGTTACAATGAAAAATGACTACAGCAGTAATGCCCTCCTTTTTGTTTGCAGTGCAGACTAATGCTCAACTTAACTCTGACTGTGCTCCATGAGGGAGAGTCACACTTGTGAAGTCACTCCACTTCCTCTTCAAGATTACATTGATAGTAACACACTGAGTAATTCTCTCGCTCTTGCTGTGCCCATATGTACTTCAGGTTCAGTATGCTTTAATGCAGATACGCAGAGTTGAGATCTCTTTTCTTCTGACCTGCATGATGGGCAACAACCTGATACATATTATCTCTCTCTACTGTCTATCCATCCATCTTTCTATATATATGCCATCTCTGGCTACACGTGTCCTTTGCAGTGCTGACTTCATTCATGGTGGTGGAGGAGAGAGATCAACCTTATAGAATGAAAGGTAGAGGGAGAGAATGAGACAGAAGAGGAGGACGGAAGAGCGTGTGCATAGGTCCTGCGGGAGAACAGCTGGGCATTGCTTAGAATGAGCTTTCCTATTGGTTAAGGGAAAGGATGAATGAAAGGATGCTGAATTGAATGAAGCCATCAGGATATAATGAACCACAGGGATGATGGGAGGAAGACATGAGACTGAGGAAGGAGGCAGGAGTGAGATTCACTCCCTTTCCTTCTTTACCTCAAGCTTTTTATCTATCCTTTCATCTCACCTCCCTCCAACGTCTCCAGACATCAGTACAAGTTCAACAACAGTGCATGAAATTTGTTGAAAATAAAAGCGAAAAATTGGTGCCACGAGATTTATAGGAGGAAAACTATAGGGCCGTTCTGAATTCATGAATCCAACTCATCCAAAACAGGATGCAATGCACAGATTGGACCAGCCATGTTCAAGTAAATCTTTATTATGATTAGAAATCATAGTGCTCCGGGCACTTGACAGTAGTAAATGCTGGAGAAACATTTCAGTAAATAACAAAGCCCTGATTTCTACACTCAGCCACCCTTGCCTCTACCACAAATAATATTCTATTTTACCCAAAACTGTGAGAATATCCTGGTGGAAAACACATGCTTATAATTAACAACAGTGCAGCTTGTAATGCCATTCAAGTCCCATTTTGTTGATACTATATTTGTTGGGTTTTTTCCCCCCCTTGACTTTGACAATCAGTCTTGTTTGACTTTTCCCGTCATATTTGACTTTGTTCATCCATTTGCTTCTGGCAAATGGAAACAATAACGGATGTCAGGCCACATTAAACAGTCAGTCAGGACATCAGACAGATGTAGAGGCCCGCTTGACATAGCAATATGTGTTGTGAAATCCCAACGGGTACAACAACAAAAAGAGACTGTTTCACAAAGTCACCAGCTAAGAGACGTAAAAAAAAAGAGGAAACACAACCATACCACATGCCATCAAACCAAAAAGCATTCACATCAACACATTTTATGTATTACCATAACATTACATTGATTTGTTTATTCCTCACAGTAGATTGGTTTATGTCTTTTGGTGCGAATATAGTTTATGTTGTTTGGCTTATTATTACAATAGTCATGAATAATAATAGAAATGATTGCGCAATGACAATTTGATATTCCTCAGGAAATCTTTTTATTTATCTTGGACTTTGATTCTAAATGTATGCAATGCATAGCAAAACATGAATAAGAAACCGGATTCAAACCATTTAAATCACAGATCAGTTTTTAATCATGGATCTTTTTTATCTGAAAATGATTTCCAACACATCCATTACTCTTAGGAATGAATCTAAGATGCATATTTTTCTCTTCTTTCTACATGACCTAGAAAAAGTGAGACATGCTGTTATATCTTCTAGTATTAATTACTGTAATGCATTTGTCCCTGGTGTCCCCACTCCGCTCTCTGTCAAACTCATTTAAAACTCAGCAGCCAGAAAATGAATGTGAATGAGTAGATATGATTACATTATCTCTGGCTCTGTTCATCAGCTCTTTGGAAATGCACATAAAGGATTAGAAAGTTCTGTTTCTCACCAGCAAAAGCTTCACATTAATACAAGCTACCATTAAATATCACAGAGTTATTCATTCATTTGCAGGTCTGTTGTTATTTCAGTTATTTATGAGACGGCTCAGGGCAGGATCTTTTCTCCTGCAGCTTTGACAGCTTCAGATGATGTCTCATTAATGAAGACACACAAGAGATACAACTGTAAAGTTTATTTATGTAGCACTTTTCACAGAAAAAGGGCATGCAGTGTTTTACATCAACAAAATACAACTTACATATATAATCAAATCAGGAACACAAGGAAACAAATACTTTTTTAGCCAAACGAGGCAAGACGAAGGAGCTCATCGTGGACTACAGGAAAGGAAGCACGCGCAACCCCATTCACATCAACGGGATGGCTGTTGAACGTGTCTCCAGCTTCAAGTTCCTGGGGACTCACAGAGGACCGCTCCTGGTCCACTAACACCTCCAGTCTGGTTAAGAAGGCTCATCAACGCCTCTTTTTCCTGAGGATATATATATGTATATGTGTAATGACAATAAAGTTGAATCTCATCTCATCTCATCTCACTTCATGGACCGACATTATGAAATCCTGCTGTGACGAGGAACAATAATTGGCACAGACAAAAATAGATCAAGAGGTATAGACTGAGTTGACATGATTACCCTTGATGATTACTGTATATTGATCCTAAGGATATCTATATGTAACACCAGCACAAGAGCAGAGTTACAAAGAAAACATATGGACTTCCATGGAAACATAATAAGAGCAAACTCATAAAAGCTTTATATGATTAAAATGTACAAATACTGTACATGCGTCAACAAAGGGTCCATTGTTACAACTCTATAATCTCTATATAGACAGTATGACTTATCTGGAAAAAAACAGGAAACCATGTTGTGCTCTTCACTGATATAAATGTAAATAGAATCGTAACATAGAATGTAACTCTGAAGAGGCCAAAACATGATAAATACATTAATGGTTTTCAAACTTCTTGTCTTTTTTATTTTGTTTTACTTTCTTTGCGGTCAAGACCGTAAGACACAAGCTGTCTGTTTGAACTTCTTTCAGGCTTTTGCTAATGAACAAGAGACAAAAATAAATGTACTCTTCTGGTCCAATCAGCGTCTCTGGTCATGAGCAAAAAATTAAACGTAGATGAATAAACTAGCTCCATAATATAGCCTGCAAATCTTTCTGATTGAATGGTGTTTTTTAAGGTACCGATCTGAATTTCTCATATATATCTATAATCTTATTTAATGCTGTGATTCTTTGTTAGGGTTTACTAAAACATTAAATATGCCAGGATGAACACCCAGGCGTCGTCCCTGTTTTAGTTTAACTCTTTTTTAAGACTACTCAACTTTCCTCGATAACCTCACGTCTAATGTAACAGTGTTATGAACTTTCCCTCAGACAAAATCAGCAGAAATGAATACTCTCATACTAAAGCCAGAATGCACTTGATGATTTGACAGACTTGAAGAGGTCAAAATACTCCAGCAACACTTTTAGTATGAAGATCCACTTTATTAACAAATTAGACCAACGCGTATCGGCTTGTGGCCTTCATCAGGGTCATCAAGAAACAGATTGCAAACATCATTTAAACAGGGTAGGTATATGGAATTGAGAAAAAGGTAATCAAAAAATAATAAAGGGAAAGAACTTTACAGGAACATGATGCAAAGTCTGTGAGGTTGGACTAATGTCACTTAATTTCAAACTTTTACAGCTCTATCTTGAAACAACTGGTGCTGTTCTTATTAGGAGAGTCTCTTTGACAGCACAGATTAAAGTAAAGCAAAGGAATGGTTAGATAGCAGAACCAATGAAAAGAGAGCAAACAGACTCTGAAACATAATCTGCTGACTCACTTGTATCTCACATCACTCAATGCACTCACATTTACTTCACATACTGTACACTGGTTGCCTCTTATAGAATATGTGTCTCAGGGACAGCCAGCCTTACTCTGAACTGTTTTCATCTAGGGGGGTTAAGTGGAAAGGGAAAAATAGGCACAAATTGCAATTGTTCCAATAGAAATAAAGACTTAAAACATTTCAGCACACATCCAGGTCAAATGCATACAGGTGCAGGACAAAGAAAATAGAGGTCCACACACTGTTCAGCTCCCAATACCATTGTATTTAAATAGGGCACGGTTTCAATCTACAAGAGCCCGAGGAAGAGCTTGTAGATCACAATGTTGCCCTATTTAAATAAAATTGCCATTGGGAGCCGCATGAACATCGTGATGACCTTTATCTTTTTTTAAAGATAGACAGTACCAATGAAGCATCAGTTTCACCAAGATAATTGAGATTTTTTTTGTACCCAGAATTTATTTTTAAAAAGTCCTGTAAGAAAAGTAACTACAGGGATGTGTAAGGATGACTGAGTATTAGCAATGACGAAAGCCTCAGTACAATTCTATCATTTTGATTTCAGAAAATACTGAGACAAATTAAAACTGAAAAACTACAAACAGTTACTTTAAAAGGACATAAAAACTTCCAGAGATACTAAATACAACTTTAGCCTCTGAAATATGAAATATTTAAGAATTCAGAACATCAACATTAGATCATAACTAATCGGTATGTCTGGAGATTTAAATAACATGCTGATGTGCCACATGCGTAATTGCGCACAGCAGACGCCCTGAGGCCGGAGGCTACATGTGACATAATAACGAATAAAGAAATCTGGAGGCTGTAAGACGGAGTCAGGAACTTCTTTTATGTAAGTGTTAAATTCTTATGTTTGGAAAGAAGGCTAATCGGATGAGAAGTGCACATTACACAGCGTTTGATCAAACACTTCATTCATGTGATGCAGGCCATTTCAGGTTTTCATTCATCTCTTTTAAAGTCTCATTAATGGCGAGCATGGAGCTAGTTAGTGCAGCCGAAGTTATCCGACACAGATGCAGGCTAACCTGTACCACTTGTGCCTGATATTGAGGCTGACTGATGAAAGCCACTCGCTCCTGGATCTGGACAATTTCAGGTGGGGTACGGCTGGAGTCCTCCGGTCCGGGAGCTGCTTCTTTTAAGACACTAGCCTATATTGTAGCGATCGTATGGTCTGACCAGGTTTTTTTAAACTAAAAGTAAAAAAATGTCATTATATCATAGCCTAGATTATGTAGGCTACGTTACACAGATGGTGAATTAATTATTAAAAACTCTGCTGGAGTTTGGTTATCCACACCAACGCTGTTGAGATTTCCATGCAGGCGCATTTCTTCTGAAGCTCTTTAATCCTACATTTCAGGCTGCTAAACAACACAATGTTATTCCTCTTTACTTTTCTCTGTTATGATGTCACTCATGCCATATCTCGTTTCTCTTCTTTGCCGTATTAAGTATCTCCATGCTGTAAACTCTGGGGGCGAGGACAGCTAAACCGTGAATATATAGGGGCGTGGTATTTAAATGACGATCGTTTCCAGCCGCCACACTTATCAACACTCGGTCATGCGTACGCTGTGATCAGCCAGATACGCACGTTTCATAGGTCCCACGTGGACCCTGTCGTACGATGATTTCTACACCCAAATCTGCGCTGGTTTCTACACCAGATTGACAAGTGAGGGCCCGTGCTTACATGTTGACTATAAACTACAACCAGATTAAGCTTAGTTTTGTAAGTCTGGTAATCACTGGTCTAAGGTTTTTGGGTCAAGGAAGAACCCAATCATCACACAGGCTCAAACCTAAGAGAGTCTGTATTTGGAGTTAGTTTCTTGGCAGGTAGTAATTGTAAGATTGAGTTTAGGTATCTTTGTTCCCCTCCCGATAGCAACCCAATTTGTTTTGCATCATTCTGACAGTTCAATCTGGCTCAATGTAGACGTAATCTAGTTTGTTCCACTCAAAGTGCCATCACAAGGAATGTTGCATGGACGGAGATCGAACAGAATAAGTTCAGGCACAACATTCTATCAAAATTATGAATTAAATTATAAAACAAAGCAAATGAAAGTTTTCTGTTCCACAATTGAAGTGCCACTGCTATTTTAAACCATGAACAGTGCTGTCATATCATCTAGTCACAACTCATATTTCACCTTTATATACATTACATGCTGGTTTAATTAGCACATAACCTCCTGTCTGATTCCATAACCTCCTCCACTTGCTGTGCTACAAATGACAATCTCTCGCCTACCTGTTCGTGTTACATGCACATGTTGTCAGCTGTGCTGCGGGTTATATGATGTTGATGAGTTTATTTAAAAAATGTCCTCCTGACCCACATACTTTGTGTAACAGGAAGTGAATCATACATTCATTGTGTGTTTATGTGTGAATCAAAACATTTCATCTGATAAGGTACAAAGTGTAAATGTAGCAAAAATAAACCTGCCTAATTAGCGGAGACATTTTGTCGGAAGTAAAGAACGCATGTCAAACCAATTTGAACTGTGGTCAACCATTTAGAAATCTACAAAACGCAGTGTCCTTGAGATTAAACAACATTCCTTTCAAGTACACCATCACCTATCTTCATTGTCACTTTTCCCCATCTTAACAGAAAAACTACAGAGGAGTAAGGTAACTTTTAAAATGAATTTATGTTCAGTACATGTGGGTGTGTGAAAACAGGGTTTTTATATAGTCAGGAGGTAGAAACGTTGGTTATGTACTTTTTTAACCTACATCTGGAAGGCTAGGTTTTAGATATTGTTTTATGGGATTAATTTGCAGGACAGTTGTTGGAACAGTTCAACATGGGTCAAGAAAACAAACAAACGTTGGACCAGATCCAGACCTGACTTACAAATGAGAAATGTTCTAATAGATTTAGGCACAATACATGAAGGAGAAATGAAAGCTGATCAAACTCATGTATTAGCAATTGAGAGCCGACCCGACTCATTGACAAACTATGCTAGTGTATCCAAATCAGGGACATAATGAAAGCTGATTCGATTCATAAACAACAATAGCTGATGTGACTCATAATCAAGAAATGTACAGCACATCTGAATCACATTAGAATATTAACAGCAGATTCTACTCAATCAAGAAGTCACAGTAAAATGGACTCTATGAATTCAATCAAAAGCAGATGTGAATCACGACAAGGAATTATAGTGCATACAGCTCAATAACAAATAATAGAAGCAGATTTGACTCACAAACAATCTTAGAGGATGTGACTCACACTCTCACAATCTGTCAAGGAGTAAGTGGAATTGGCCTCAGCCAATATACAATCAATAGCAGATTTGAATCACAAACAAGCATTAGAAGAGGATACAATTCAGGAACAAACATTAAAGGACAATCTTCTTATGAATAGATGATCAACAGCAATCAATAGGGAGTAGCCACAGGAGATGCCGGTCGCCCCTTAAAAAAGAAACCAGCCAGAGTACCGGCATGCAAGCTTGGCAATCCTCTTCCATAGATGAGGACCATTTGTAACACATAGTTTAACCAAAAACCCACGGTGAGGTAAGCTATTTAGAAATTCTACAGTGTACTTTGACGTTAGAAAGCCTCTGTTTTTGGGAGAATTTTCTGAGGCAAAAGATTGTTTTGTTCCTCCGCCTGCATCGCACTGTAAGACGCAGTTCAAATGTTCGGGTCAGAGAGCGCTGTAGGGAGGTTAAGTAGCTTCAGGTCCAGTAGTAACTCAAGCTGAAACTGAATCATAGCTCACTTTTCTGAAGATTTAAAAGATGGTGCATACTTGCGTTTATCCCGGCTGTTTAAGCAAACACGCCTCCTGGTCTCCAAATAGATTTCATTGTGATGATACTGGCAGTGGTGTAGTGGGGCCTAAAGAAGTGGGTATACTCTTAATTTCTTTTTAAAGTGGCCCTTCTAGCAGAGTCAAAACAGCCTCTGTTGCAAACAGTGACGTGTAAGACTCCTCTTGCATATTAAGTCAGTGCGTACTAGCCAATATAGACGGAGTAGGGAGGGTCATCCCTTCACCATCCTAGGAACAAAATTTACATCATACTGAATACTGTCAATCAATAAATGGTGTTAATTAGAGGGGATTTAGAAGTGACCACTTTTTTGTTGCTGTTGTTGCTTTTCAATTTATCCTCAGTAAAAGAAAAAGGAAAATGTAAATCTGTAAAACACGATACATTCACTACAGCAGGGAACTCTGGTAGTGGGTGATACAGACTGCAGGCATGTGTGAGCCTCTGGTATCCTGTGGTTCAGAGTAAAGTACTGTTGTTACTATGTCCCACTTGTGACCCAAGGAGTTCTCCAGGTTCTGAATGGGCTTAAATTTTTCACACAGAATTCACCAGGTAGCTTGGGATTTCTCCTGCTCTCTAGTTTCCATAGGAAAAAAATAGCACCCAAAAAAGGGGATTTCTGACTGCAAAGCAAAGTAGGAAAAATATGCAAATATGCATACAATAAGAATGACATTGGTTTTTGGGTTGAAGTTTCTTAGAATGAGTAAAATGATGTTGTACAAATGGCCCCTTCTATAGAAGAAGATGGCAGATTGTTTTTTCCCTAGAGAGGCAGAGCTGACAGGCATCTCATATGGCTAATACACTTACTATTGACAAGTGACTCATACAACCCCACTTCAAAAAACAAACAAACTATGTCTTCTCCTAAGATGCTATAAATCTAAATAGAATTGAATTTCCATGTTTTGCTCCATGTCTTAACATATCTGTCCCAAAAAACAAATTATGAAATCACTATCAAATAAAGCTTTTTTTCTTTCTCTAAAAGTCCACTGATGGCTCTGCCTGAGTGTGTTTTTCGACCTTCAGTGGTCTTTGTTGGAGCTATGAAGAGATACAGTGTATAATAAAAGAAACACAATGCCTCGAACAAGGACTGGCTCCTCAGAGAGTTGAGTCACGTATATCGATGGATCTGTTTGGTGCTGGCTTCGTTCTGATTGTTATTATTATTATTTTCTTCAGGCCTGCACAAAGCATGCTCTGACTGAGTCTGACTGAGTGCTCTGCTCTCTACTTGGGGTTATCAAACCCCTTTCACTGAGGACTTGAGTACCAGCCCATTTTGTGATTAATTTGTCCAAACCACTTTTCAGACTAATCAAATTTGCCATGGCTTTTAGGCCACCAACAGAAGTCACAGTTATCCAGGCTGTTCCATGGAGCCGCTGAAAGGTTTTAAAAAAAAATATTTATTCATGTAGAAAAAATCTTACAGGGAGAGCAAAGGCCACAAATGTCATTAATGTATGTTATATTTACATCAAGATGCTTTCAGTATCTAACCTTTAGAGTAAGAAAAGCAGTGATCAGATTTAAAATGCATTTATTTTTGAAAAGATAATTAAAAAGAATACAGCATACAATGTTTGGCTCACAACAAATCATTTGATTATAACAGTATGATGTACAGTAAATGAGATGCATTAACAACTGGAGTATTTCTGGCTGATTCCTTATATCTCCTTTTTTCCTTTCTCTCCTCCTGTCACTATTTATTTTATTCATAGCCAGAACGAATCTGACGTCTAAGTTGTGTGTAGTTACAATGGAATATTTTGAATGGTTTACCTGTATGTGTCGAGGCACACACCCACTAACACACACATGCAAACGTATGCACACACAATGCAGAGCGAGTGTTGCTTACAGCTGGAGCCCTGCTGCTGAAAAAGTAGGTCTCACATCTTGTTAATCACACATATGCAGTTTGCTGCAAGATAAGGGTGTTGATTAAACACGTTGGGAAGAGAAACAGAGAGGTGAATCTCTGTCTGAGGGATTCTTTCAGAGGGGATTTTCAAGTTAGCCCTGAGTCATTGTGCGAACGCCTTCTGCTTATCACATGTATGTATCCCTACAGATTTCTACACTGTTCTTTAACTCATTTTCACACATGGGGGGTTATGGGGGTAATGTTCCCGCTAAGCTCCATCTTTTTCAAAACTCTGAATTCACTGATTTTGTTGACTATTAAACACAAGGGTATAAGAAAGCTTAATGGATCAGATAACATATGGCGTTAGTGTGCTGTTTGCAATCATTTTAAAGGTATTTAAACAACTGTCTTTACAAACTGTGTTTTCCAGGATGCTGGCACGTTAAAACTGTTAATAATAATAATAATAATAATAATAATTAATAAGTCTATGGCTCATATTTTCAGAGGTTTCACCTTGATTTGTATTGGTTATAAAAGCACAGTATATGAGTTTCTGACTCAATTTGAACAGGGGTCAATGAGAATCAGCAGCAAGAGACAGCTAGATAATCAGTGGCCATGTTGCTTTAAACACTATATTTAACAAAAACAAACAAAACAACAGCATTTATTTTGCACGATGATAAAAAATTAGAGGCAAGATATCCAATATTTACTCCATCAGGTAGATGCAGGTATACATTAAATATATAATATATGCAGTATTCATATCACCATGCACTCCACTTTTCTCATCATGTGCACCACACATTAAAGTTTGAGTTAAGTTTGCCCTTCACTTTTCCTCTCCTGCCCCCTAGCTACAATATAAATGTGCAGTCCTGTGCATTTCATTAAAACATCAATAAGCAAATAGATCCTCATCTCTTATCTGTTAGCAGTTACACAAGTACATTTTCTCAGAAATCGGACTTTCCAGCACCTGTTTTCTATCTGCTGCTATAGTAACAGCCCAAAGAAGCAAAGAAACAGGTACCAGATCCACAACATTTTTATCCCATTATCAGGTCCCACGGTTTCACGATTAATCCTTAAAGGAAATGTGTCCTTTTTACTGACAGAGTGAGGTAGACACATTTCCAATAGGAAAGTGGTGCAGCTGGGAGTGGTCCTGATCTCTACAGGAGCAGGGTGGGAGTGGATGGAATAATGCATCTGCAGAAGCTTTTACGCTGCAATGATGAGAAATACTGCAGGAGTGTCTAAAATATAGAAAAGTACCCCAATTGAATATTTCAGACTTGATTTATCATTTAAATTACCCTCAACAATATTAATTCAATCTCAATTGTAAAGCCACAGACAATTGCGAGAAATCTCATAAATACAAGCTACCACTCCCACCCAAATGTTCTTCTCACGTGCAGGTGGAGAAGTGAAGGAAATCCTGACAATGTGAGATGTGATGATTTTCCTCTGCACTGCCGCTGCCTCGCGTGTTCCTGAGCAGAGGCCATGTGACAGCTGATCCAAGCGAGCAGGCGGCAGAGAGCAACCCCGTACACAACAATGCACAGGAGCATGCACGCACAATCATTTCAGCATTCATGCGCACAGTAGTGCATCTCTCCATGCATGAGAGAGAACAAGCTTTACTGGAACATACTCATAACCAAAAAAAAACACTATTTTGTCTTATGTATGTGCAGACAAACAAATTCACAAAAAAAGATAATAGGCTGTACAGGCATGCAGACAAGCCTTCTCACTCCCTCCATCTTTGTAAGTCGTCTTCCACTGACTAAAAGCCAGTGATGTGTGAAGCTGAGACGTACAGCATGTGACTCCATGAATGAATGAATAGCTCTCAGCAAACTGTATGTGTGTGTGTGTGTGTGTGTGTGTGTGTGTGTGTCTGTGTGTGTGTGTGTGTGTGTGTGTGAGAGAGAGCACGTGCATATATGTGTACGCCTTGAGTATAGTGGAATTAATACTCCCTTTGATCCCCTCTTGCATTGCTCTGGATGGTTTGCATATGTGCCTGTGTTTGTGTGTGAGTGTGCAGAAGAGAGAGCGTGGGTGTTGGCAAATCCTTTCATTCAGCCGTTCACTATACTGTTTGATATATCATTCAACTAAAAGCTAGACTTAGCGAGAGGGGAGGGGCGGGAGCTTCAAGGATCAAGGCGAAAGAGTGGAGCTGAAGTAGATCAAGTGAGGCGTTATGAGGCAAAATCAGAAGAAAAAACAACGAGAGAGAGACAAAGAAAGAACGAGGGAAAGCTACAAGAGGGATGAAAAAGGAAAGAGGGAAAAGGACAATTAGAACCTACATTCCCTCTCCATTGATTAATGAATGGAGCTCGACAGTGCAGTTCAGCAAGGCAAATGTGGGGTACTTACTCTCTGTTGGCGCTAAAAGATTGCTACTTATGCACCTGTTATGCCTCGCGTTCAACGTTTAACAGACAGGTGAAGTCACTACGCCCCTAGTTTGCCATTAACTGAGGCACACAGCGGGGGCAAGACTACGGCCATGTTTGACATTGAAGACAGAGAAGTGGAACAGCGCTGTGTGTGTGCGTGTGTGCATGTCTGAGTGAATGTGTGTATGTGAAGCTTCTGCTGTGCGCTCACGTGCCATGCGTCAGGGTTCCTAAACAACGCAATGTGAATTCACACACTCGGACACCAATATTACACCTTTTAGGATGTAATGTATTATTACAAAGACACAATGAGGGTGGAACTTCATTACAGCGCTGTCGCCGACCTGTAAAGAGCTTGCGTTTGTGTGTAAGTTCTGGCCTACATTGTGTTCCCCCTATCACACGACTTTGGCCGAGCAGAATCACTGGCCGTGTCCAAACATCCTGAGTGAAACATAGTGATGCACAAAAAGTCACATGATCTGTTCTGCTTTGAGGAGCACACACTCTTGTATCCAGAACTCGAACAGTAGCTGTGCTCGTGATAAGAGAGAGAGAGAGAGAGAGAGAGAGGGGAGGGGAATAGAAAAAGAAGAAATTAAAAACATGGGAAGAAATTATTGAACTTTTGGCTTTTGCTGTCTTTTGCTGTCTCCAGGCATTAAGAGGCTATTGTACAAATTTAAGATATTAATGCCAATGTGTTGGTATTGCCATTTATCTTTATTTTTTTTCCATAGAATAATTATCAGTAATACAGACATTTTGAAGTATTAGTCTGATAGTGAGCTCTATTTACCTGTTCTGTATTAAAATGCAGAACCTGAATGCAGATGAGAGAAGAAATGCAGCAAATGCTACAGTATGGGTATAAGAAGCGTCCTGGTGTCTTTTTGAAGTCTAATTGTCACAAGTGTTTCAGCTGGTGTTTCTTGTGGGAAAAACAGTCCGTGAGGAGAGGAAGAGGAGCCATATCAGCCATAATGCAGCATATCTGCATCATCAGCGTATCATCTCATTGGACAATTTGACATTATTTCACACACTGTAGACAGACATCAGTATGCAATTTCAGCCAGCAATCCACTTTAAGAGGATGCCTCCTAACACCAATTTCTTCTTGCTCCTCTAGTTGCCAGTTGGACTGTAAACATAGGCAACAAAAGTTGTTGCCGGAAGCCCTTAATTGCTAAATGCAAGCTACACTGGAAGCCAGTTTAAGTTTGCTGCTGCATCCAGGGGCTATAGTTGTCAATTGTTAGTCTACAGTATGCGTCCACGATCTAAAAGTGGATCTCTTCTTTCCTCATCTTGATTTTCTCCAAGATGTTTGTTGCTTTTAAATATTTTGAATACCGTCTGAGCAAAGTTGTATGAATGAAACTGCAACATTAAAATGAATGAATGTCTTGCTTGCTTTTTCTGCTGTGTCTGCTGCTTTGAAACCTCTATAAGTGGAGCTGTAATCTTTTCAATGCGACACTTGAATGGCATGCGCCTCTATATAGAACCATTCAGGTCCTTTGCTCCTGTATCTTGAAACTCATTCATAAGTGTATCTTAGCACCTGTTTTATCCTTTTCTAACTTAATATACATTACATTTACTTGACCTCCAACATGTAGCTGAGATTTCCTAGCTCATAGTTACAGATTACTATAATCAGTCGAGCCACTTTAAAGGTGTGGCTCTGGAAAATGGCTGTACTAGTTCAACATCTTGACCCAGAGCGGCATCTCGGCAATTTGCCATGAAAAAAAATGTCAGATATTTTCATGCTTTTGTCAAAATATTGGAAATTGCTGTCTGGATATAAAAAGAATATTAGAAAAATTGCCTAATTGCTTACCTCAGCTATGGACCTTAAGCTCATTTTCAAATGTTTAAATGCTTTATGGCACATCTTAAATTAAAATCTTTTGGGAAAATACCATGTTTACTGTGTAGCTTGTTGGGCAGCTAGTATGCAAAAATACAATTAACATTTCCCATGCATGTTTTTTCAGAAAAAGAGACCTGAGGGGTTGTAAGGACTTGCCGAAAGGGTTTAAAGGATACTGAACAGAATCTTCCATTACTTGTTACTGAGTGAATGGTTACTCAGTAAAAATATATTGTTTATTTTGATCGAGCATTTGAACTAACGTTTGTCAATGATTTTTGGACTGAAGTATTTTCAATAAAAAAGTAACCATGTATTTTTTATAGTTATGATGAGAGCTGACGTCTGATGGGGATGATGCCTTAGATGGAAGAGGGTTGTGTTTTTATTTGCGGGTTAAATCAAGAGGGAGGCGGTCACAGCATGGAGGCACTTGTTTCACCCGAGGCCATGGTCCATCTGGAGGGAAAAACAGAGCCAGCATAATACAGTTTATTTTTATAATTCCTTTTTCATTTGTATTTTCCTTTCAGTTCAACTCAGGGTCAACCCTGCTGTAACAGAAGGAGCTGTGCATCATATTGCGTTTATTTTTCTGTCTATATCTTAAACGTTACATCCTACTTGAATCTGAACTGAAGGTCACATTGATTATAGAAGTGTAAGATTTAAAAGTGAAGTAAATTCATATATTTGAGTTAATTCATGTATTTAAGTTTAAGTTAAAAATAAGTTAACATTTATACAGTGAACTATTTACATATTTGAGTTTACAAAGTTAATATTGATATATTTACTTGTTTTAATGTTTGCAGTAGCACCTAGTAACTGTGACCAAATTATATTGAATCTACCTCTGTGTTTGTCATAATGTTTGCCTTGAGTTTAATCATCCTAACCTCTGATTGGCTAACGACGGGACATGTGATGAGTAACGAGGAAGTGTTGTGGTTGTTGTGTAGCAGAACAATGTGGATGACAGTGAAGTGCTGCTGAGAAAGTTACCCGTCTCCATCCTTCTGTTTCTCTTAACTAGAGCGTACAGATAATGATTGTGTAAGTGCAAACTTAAGTCCAAGGTAAAAATGGACTTAAGTCTTTGTTTACTTGTTTGAAAATAAAAAACTTCAATTCAGTAAAAAAAAAAAATATTTGTGCATTTGATGAAACCTCAATGTACAGAAATGACTTTTTCTGTACGAATGTTTCAAACACTGTCACTAGCACTGTTTGCTTTAACGTACAAAGCGGTAGCTTACTCATACTAAGAGAGGAAAAAGTAGATTGAGGAATATAAGTCAATTTCTGAATTTGGATAATGGTTATGATTTGTTGCTAAGCATTAACATTTAAAATTGATCTACACAGAAATAATAGGCTTTCAAATATAAAACCATTATGGTAATGGAGTAAGCTGAATTCAGTGAATTTTGTAAGAGTTCAGCATAATCCTTTATCCCACTTACCCAATATGTTGATCATTATTACCAAATTAAAACAAATGAAACCCTACCCTAAAAGTATTGTATACCCTTATTTACAAAGAGATGCCAGGTAAGTGGGTAGTATTGTGAGGACACTAAAAAGTTAGAAAAAAAAGTTTGTTACTTTGAAACTGTTAATGAAGTTTGGTGACCTTTGTTTGTTGACCTTTGTGACCTTAAAAAATACTCAAATTAAACATTAAGTATTGCATTCTGTATCCGAAAATCATGAGCATCACTGTGTCGTTCAAAGAAATTGGTCAATTAAAGGGTTTTCTTTTTTTGTTCTTGCAAGCACATATATTTTATTTTTCAATACTGATTTATTTATAATGGCAATATTACTAATGCTTTTTAAACTAAAATCCAATCTGTTGTTATTGTAGAGCAGACCTGTATACTCACATCCCACGAGAGGGGTCCATAACTCTGACTTTGTGCCAGGGCCTCCACAAACTATCGATCCACTGGTGCACTTTAAATGTAACCCAACTCTCAGCCCATCAATCCTCTCACACCCTCTGCCTCCCGCTGCAGCATCTAAAACCACCTTCTAGGGTACCATGGTCTAACTGGAAATTATTGATCCTGGCATAGACCATCTGATTATGATGTGTTTTATGACTCGCTGGATGGGAGCGTTATTGTTTTAGTGGCTGCATCTGGTTTCTGATGATGGACTTGATGAGGTCATTGTGTGGGGAGAGGGATGGAGAGGAGGGGGGGGGGGGGGAGGGGGGTTAAGGGAGGAGAAAAACACAGAGGCAGTAGAGTAAGAGAGAGTTGGAGTGATGTGTTAGAGGGAAGATTTTTAATCGATACTCTAAAGCCTGACATCATCGTTTAGCCAGTCTGGGGGGACATCAGGCACTCTGCCAGTAACCGACAGCAGCCAGACCCCAGAGCATGAATCATTAATGTCAGCAGCCCTTCCATCCCTCTATGCTAGTCCAGTCTGATGTTCAGGCCAGGGCACCTTCAGGCCAAGCAATGTGTTTGTCAACAACTGATTACAAATGCTGCTGTGGAAGTCATTAAGAGGAATTTAAACAACAAACAGCTGTGCACCAAATAGCAATTTTACTGTTTCACAACACCATCAAAGGTTTCTGATGTTTTCTTTGTATATCGTATGTACTGCAGCTGCCCTTACTAAATGCAAACTTTGTATGAAGTTACTTACTGATACTTTGTATAAATAATGAATGTAGCCACTATGACATCACCAACTTGTTATTCAACTGCGTAAATGAAGCTCTCAAGTTCAGCATTTGGCCACCACCTTGTTGGTTTTATTGAGCAAGAAGAAACCATATTTTGAGAAAAGGGTAGCGCTGTGCAAGAGGGAGAAGTTAGCAAACCGAATGTTATCGCAGCTTAACAGTCCACACAGAGTCATTTAGTGGTGGTGGCTGATTAGATAGGGTTATTTTATCAGACCAAAGACACAGAGAGAGCTTTTGGAATCTGCTTCCACATTGTCTTCATTTTCTTTCACGCAGATGTTTCTGAGTCAACATAGTACTTCATCATAACAATGCACCTAGAGCTTTGACTGTATTGCTTTTACATCTGTTGCATCCAGTGTAACGATATTTGAATGTTGTTGAAAACTTGGTTTACTTGAAGAAACAACATTTAATTCCCCAAGTTGCCTCTGCTGATGTGTCCTCTGGGCAGAAGATTGTTGGATCAGTTAAAAATGCTGTCTCCATATTGCAAAATACAACATCGTAGAAGAACATCCTGGTATTTCTTTGGCATACCACGGGTTTGGTCTTTTTCTGGCTTACTAACAATTGTGGAAGTAGGAATTTGAACACAGGCAGTGTTAAGAGAACTTGTCCTCACCACCAATTCATAAATGTTATCTCAAGACACTTTACAAAAAGTGTAGGTCTAGTCTGTATTCTTCGTTATATTAACAGAGTATGGTCCTAGCTACAAGTGTGTTCAAGTCATTGTTAGGTATGAAACTTAAATTACCCTTAAAGTGTATGTCTGTCTTTTTAAAAATTACATATTTGCTTTTTGGAACTTCAAAAAATTAAACATATTAGATTAGGGAAAGCCACACACAACCATCTTCATGCTAAATTAAGTAAAGCTATTAGATGGTGAACAGGAGACATCCTCTCCCGCTCCCAGCTGACCTCCAGACAGGACAGGATATCTTGTCTAGAGGTCATTAATGAAGAACACACACAGACAAGAAAGTAAAGGATCCACCACATATACATGATGATATGTGAGAATCATATAGCCTATGTACAGACAGAGCAACAAAGAGAGGGACAGTCTATGGATGGGGAGACAAAGGGGTTAGTGTGTATACCTACTGTCTGGAAGTGAATTGGTCTCTGATGGATTATTAATTTAGCAGGGGGAGCCCCTTGTAACCCAGTACTCTCACCCATTTGAATTTTAATGATCCAGTCACATCCGACCTGCTGTATATCCTTACTGTCAGAGGTGAGCAGACAGACATGACACACTGACAGAGAAATAGTTAATATCCTAATACTTAACCCTAACCCTAACCCTAATCAGCCATAGTCTGACAGTTTTTCAAAAACTAAAATAAACATATATATATATTTGTGTGTGTGTTCATGCATATCATAATTTCATTCAGTAATTTTGTCTTTGTTTTAAATTTTATGTATATTTTTCCTCATCAAGGCAACGGCAATCTGTAAATAGTTTTTTATGTTTGATGATGCTGTCTTTGGTTTCTGTCATTGAAGCATCTTGCCTAAAATTTCAATAAAACGTTGATCACAAAAAAAATAAAAAAATAAATGTTTAGAATGAATGCACCTCTACAATTGCTATAAGTGGTAGTGATATAAGAGTACATTGCAATCAAATTACTAAAACACATGGAATTAAAACAAAAAATATCCTGGTAATAAAATGGAAACACTAAAACAGGAGGTTAAAATCAGTCACCAAGTGCTTATCACCTGACAGACAGATGGGACAGTGGCTATGGCAGAAACAGCTTTCTGAGTAGAGTTTCCACATTATGACACAAAGTTTGTGATCACACTGAAGTCAGAAAAATTATTTTCTTAATTTGCAAATGGGAATATATCCAAAGGAACTTGTGAATACAGGTTAACAAAGGGGAAAGGTATTGGGGTTTTGGTTGGGGTATTAAAAGAGGGAATAAAAGTGTATGAGTTGGTTGGTTTGTGGCAGTATATATAAAACAAACTGGGCTATTTAGAAAGCAAATCGTCCCATCCCGACCAACCAACCGGTATCCTTCAGTGCATCAGATAGAACATGTGCCCTCACCAGATTCTGGATGAGTAATATCAAGACAACGCCCAATTAACTGGATGAAAATGTTTTGCGAAAAAAAGTCCACTGTGGATGTCCATATCTAACTCTCTTCATGCTCATTGCAGCTCAAAGGTCATCCGAGGGTGTAATGTGAGACATGTTAGAGCACCTTGTTAAAAGCCTGGCCGTTGCACTTAGCACCACTTTTAAACGATCCAGGGAAGTCCTGCTAATGGAAGTCAAAAGAAAGAATAATCTACGAGGGATGAGATGTATGAAATATTATACCATGGCCATTGTAACAAGAGATGTAAGCCATGCTAGCAGGTTTGTAAGGCAGTATATAGCATACAGTATATTAAGTGTGGAGTATGAACGAAATGTACAGAGCTGTAAGGTTGTCCATGTTTTCACCATTTTTGTTAACTTGTTATTAAGGTCAACCGGAAGAAGGTTGCCACCTAGAGTAGCGGAGTCAAGCATACAATACTTCCGTCAATAGATGGATTCTTCCTCTGTGGTGTGATGGTATACTGGTACAGCGACAGTTGTCCAGTTGAATGGCCTAATCGACTTAACCATAGCTAAACTTAACATGTGCATGTAAACTTAATGAATGAATGTTTAAATACGGAGTAAAACAGACAGCAGCACGTGTAGTACAAAGCCGAGTATGTGAACAATGATGTTCATGACACAGCTGGTAGTGTAGACAAACACAAAGTTAAAATGTAAGTATATCTCCAGCCTAAGGTTAGAGCCACATTCTGCTTTCAGACATGTTTTCATGGGACACAACATACATCGGCTGTGAGAAAGAGCAGATGTTGACGACTCTCATTTTTTTACACGTAGGATCAAAGGATTCCCACAGTGACTTCTGCATGGATTTCTAATCGTAACCCTCTAGAAAATCTACTTCACATGCTTAAAGATAGGTGAGATGTCACTGTATATCCACAGAGGTTAAGCCCAACATCACTGCCAAACATACACACACACACACAAAGCTCAACACATGAGCACATGTTTGTACACAAACAAATGTGTGCACGTATACAGGCACTTATTCTGTCACACATAAACACACTCACACTTCAGCACACACTATTGCTGTGCCCCAGTTGCCATAGTGACAGGTTGACAGAATACCGAGCTGTAAGTGTATGTGTGTGTGTGTGTGTGTGTGTGTGTGTGTGTGTGTGTGTGTGTGTGTGTGTGTGTGTATGTGTGTGTTTTGTTACACTTCACCCTCTCCCAGATCGTGTTGAATGTTGATTTGTGAGGATTTCACGAGTGCTTTGCCACATCACGTGTGTGTGTGTATGTGTGTGTGTGTGTGTGTGTGTGTGTGTGTGTGTGTGTGTGTGTGTGTGTGTGTATGTGTGTGTGTGTGTGTGTGTGTGTGTGTGTGTGTGTAAATCTCAGTGTGTATCTGTGCTATGTGTTAACTGTTAACTGTGTGTGCGTGCATCAGGAAACAGAGGAAACACTCAAGCTTGTCTGTTGGCACTCCAACTAGAAATAGGCCTTATGAACACCTACTCACCAGATAAGAGCCTCTTTTCCATAAAGCCCCAGACTGAAAATCACTCTGTCCGCTCTGACTCAAAGATTACTCACCCCCCCCACCCCCGAATCTCCCAGCAAACACTTTTGACTTTTGCAGATGAGGGTCTGCTGTCTTACTTAAATTTGGGTAATGTACTAAACTTTGCAATATGTTGCAAAATGGACAGCCAAAAATGTATTCATTCAATCATAACAAGTTGGTTTGAACCAGTGCTTGTTGCATTAAGTTAAATCTTTTTGAGACAAGATGATGACTTTACAAGGTTCTGCACTTTGAACTGAACTCTGCACTGAATTGTTTCCTTTTGAATCCTTCGTTTTAACCTTTATTATTCATCGACAAATATTAAGGAATGTATACTCACTGTTTACTCTGGGTTTCTAAAGATTGCCACACAAAAACTGGCCACACAAGAAAACATGGATGCTGTCCAAGACGGATAAAAGTGTCAATAACCTGATACAGTGGCAAACAGTTTCATTGAGTAGAAGCAGCGTTTACAGTGAATATGGACAAAAGCTATGTTTGATAACCAGCAGACAATCAAAAACATAATGGGCAAGGATGACAGGTAAAAGCCCCAGGAAATGTACAAAAGGTCAAACAAGACAGGCTGGAACAGGAAAGCTATGTTTGATGGGTGATAATGATGAAGAGACTGACTGAGGTATAGATGAGGTGACTTGGAGCAGGTGTGTGTTCTATTCAGGCTCAGGAGTACTGGATGGCACGGACCGAATAAGTCTTCTTCATACAAGCCATATTGACATGTCAAAGTAAAAAAAAAAAAAAAAAAAGCTCACATGTTGCTAAAAAAACTACAACGGTTTAATTCTATCTAACCGCTTCTGTTTTGGGCTCCTGACATTGTACAATAAACAACCTCCAGTGTTCAGAAATCTACTTGAGTGTCTACTAAGGCTGGGTCTTAAAACAAAGTAATTCCCATTAGGTCTCACAAAAAAGAGCCAATGTTTACAGCAGAAATAAAATAAATGTACAGCCTGGTACAAAAAAAATATACATACATATGTCATCCATTTAAATATATAAATTGCTTTGAGTTATGCATAATAAGCCAAAATAAGGGCAATGACTAAGTTGACCAATAGGGGTCACGATGAATTTGTTTGGGGACTAGGCTTCACTTAAACTCAACCCATTGTATCTTTCTGTCGGCATTGTTATGTTGTTCTCATCGTTTGGATTAAGCTAGCAAGATGATCATTTAGATGGGGGGAACAAAAACAAAGAGTGGCATTGAGTGTTAAGCAGTTAACTTGGGGAAAAAATGTATAAATGTAAGTGAAAATGTCTTAACTCTATTCCATTCTTTGACTGTAAGTCATATAAACAGTTCCTCTTATCTTCTTGTAACTCTATGCGCCCATCATTGCTTAAACGGGAAGTTTGGTGGTTAGCATGTTGGATGTTAATGGTCATAGCATCTATTTTCAGGCTGCAACCTGAGACCACTGGCAGCTGTGCTGACCCAGAACACAGGAAGACAGGAAGTCAGATCTGACACTGGGTTGTGTGACGTGTGTGTGTGTGTGTGTGTGTGTGTGTGTGTGTGTGTGTGTGTGTGTGTGTGTGTGTGTGTGTGTGTGTGTGTGTATGTGTGTGTGTGTGTGTGTGTGCGTCAGAGAGTGGAGGAAGCAGGCATGGACACCCGAGTCGTCTGAAATGTAGGGAATCTGTCACCTCCGATCACATGGTGGAATCTGTCTCACCAGGCCAAGGACAGGCCAATACTTTCCCACAGTCAGAGTGTTAGTCAGTGTCTGACATACAAGCAGAGAGACAGACAGACTGGCCGAAACCTTTTTCACAAATGTACTCCCGAAAATGTCTTGACAATTTCAGGACAGGCTGCGCCTGATAACGTGCTGAGATGCCTGTTCACATATGCACCTCAGTAGGAGAGTTTCACTGTCAGACAGGAGGGAGGGAGACTCTCAAGACGTAGGACATGATGTAAAAGGGAAGATGTGACGGACAAATCATCATACATATGATGACAGTTTGTTGCCTTTATATTAAGTCTATGTGTAATTGTATGAACTCACAGTATAAACCAATGAGTGGTAGAGAACCGACTTGCAAGAAGAGAAGAGTATGAAGAAGCTCGGCTTGCTTGCTCTTGGGGAATTTTCCTGCACATTTTCTGCTCAGTTCACACATCGTCTCACACGGACTTCACACTGAATATTAACCAGGTGGCTTGTGAGAAATATTCTGGGTAAAGTTCAGGTGTAATGTTTGTGCTCACACAGGAAGCTCACCCCAAACATTTCTGAAAAGTTTTGTGAGTGTGTGAAAACAACATTTCACAGTAAAGGCTCAGCAATACTTCCTGTTGAAATGCAACATGTAACAAGACTTTAAAAAAAGTAAATTTAACAAAATCTGCACACTCTGACATCACCAGAAAGAACCTTGAGTCAGAGCCTGACGGGAAACGAGCAACAACAACACATTGAACTTAATCAATTGAAACATTTTTATACTCAGTTTCTTTCCTTCCATAAACCTTACAAATAGCATTACACTTGAACTTTACACTTAAGTACAAGATATCCAGAACCAAGATTAAGGATTCACTAAGAAGAGCAAATATATCACTCTCTCCATAAGTAGTTTTGTTCTTTATTTTTCTCATATTTGTGGTTAATTTTTGAACAACACAATTATATTACAGTGCATTCGTAGATGTGATTAATTTTAGAACAAAATCTTTTGCTGCATCTGAATATCCATATGTTCATCCATCCATCTATCCATCCGTCTGTTTATCCACCCATCCACCTGTCCATCCGTTTTTCCATCCATCTGTCCATCTGCCTGTCCCTCCGTCCATCCCTCCGTCCATCCATCCATCACACAAGAAAGAAAACAACCATAAAGTAACAATTATACATGTTAACATCAGGGCTCTGAAGTCTGAAATTAAAGCAATAATTAATTTAGTCATGATTAATCACATGCTATTTAGTCCCTTTAGGCACAGCATGGATAAGCCTCTGCAGTGTCTCCCTGTAGTCACAGTAATGGAAAAGAAAGACACTGCTGCATCTTTGAATGTCTCATTTTACTTTAAAAAAAACTTCTGGAGTCCAAAGTGATGAAACTAGTAAAGGATGAAGGCATAACTGGTCATACCTAGGATACACATTTCGCTTCAGATAAAGGATTATGTAAAAATGCAAAATGTTCCCTTCAGGGCAGGAATGGCTTTAGTTTGGTAATGAGTTGAGAGAAGAATAAGTAAAAAGTAAATTATTCCAGAATTTGGCAAGAAAGAAAAAAGTACTTTAGAACTTTTTTAATCAAAGATTTTTTTCCTTCTAAAATGTTTTATGATACCCCTAACTTACGTCTTCGGACCCCTTGGTGTTCCCAATCACCATAGTATGTTTGTTTCAGTGATAGCAGAAAAAAGCAAGTGATCAATGAAATACAGAGGCAAGAATATTAATCATTTACCACATTCTTAACTTAGACCACAGCACCATAACTTTCTACATCACCATTTCACTGTAAGGCTGTTAATAAGTTATTATTTTTCATGTAGTTCTGTGATAATATAATTATGATCACACCCCCCATCTTAGCTGTATTTAAAGATTCTGTTTTGAAATGTGTTTCTTCTGAAAGGATATATTTAGCAGGTGTAATTTACTGAGCTAATGCCTTGTGCAGGAATCCCTCGTCTACTTAAAGGGATTCCACTTGTGTGATGACAGTGTGATGATAGAAACTAATCTGTGTGCATGCATGAGTGTGTGTACGTGCGAGCACAATCACACATACAGATGCAGACATCTCATCCGCTCTGCTGTTAAGCCTAGATTGGTGTTTGCCAATAAGTAGCACTGACACAGAGCCGAGGCCGCAACACGACCAGAGGATTTGTAGATCATTAGTAGCCCCGCCAAACACGCACACACGCACACACACACAGACACGCACACACACAGTGTGTGTGTCCCCTGCAGGAAATGACTCGTTGATTCTTTAGCTCTCCCAACAGATAATGGACACTAATGAGGTAGAGACAGAAGTAAATAGTCACAGAAAGATGAGCAGAGAGAAGAACAAATTAGAAGGAAAAGAGAGAGAGAGAGAGAGAGAGAGAGAGAGAGAGCTCCATAAAAATGCATGACAGAAAAAAAAGACATTGTTTAAATTAGCTTAAGTGACAATTAAAAGCATGTGAATGATACAAGAACACCCTGTGAGCACATAACGAGATTACGTTGTGGAAAGAACATTCATGATTATTTTGAATCCACCAGAGAGCTCACATCGGCGGCATTGATACCAAAACGCGTGTTCTCTTCAATAATAAAGCACTTGACATGCAGTCTGCACACGTTTACTTAGTCTGCACAACAAAAACCCTTTGTTATGCCACGAATGGAATTAATACCCACTTATCATTCAACTTGTTTTTGCCTCTTCCTGTTCATGAGACTAAAATAATTAAAAAGACTCTCTTCTTTCCACAAAGTGTAGAAACTGTCTGACTTATAAGTGCACTCAGTGACTTTGTGTGGCACTAATTTATGTTACTAAAGGCAAGGCAAGGCATATCTGCAGAGTTGCATAATCCTTCTATGTTTATCTTCATAAAAGTTAAAAAAAAAATTAAAATCTGTTGGTCCTGCAATAACGCTTATAGGGACTAAACCTTGAATAGTATACGTGCACAGTGACATTAACATTTTAAAGATCCAATGGAGAACTTTGTTTTTGGTTTGTGTCGTCTTTGGTGACCCCTGTGGACAAATCTCTTTGCTGATCTTGTCCTGTACATGCGTTACGGTCATGAATGTAACACTCACTATGAGTTCTTGCGATGGAAATGTCAACAATGCTTGACAGTGTGCTGTAACTCCCTTTGACACTTAGCCAACAGTACGTTACAAACAACAAACTTTTCTAGATAGAAATTATTAATCTTGTAGTTGATGATTTTTTAAGATCATATAGAGGAAACAGGCATTTTCATAATCAGCTTAAAACTCATCACAGGAGCTCTAAAGTTAATCTTTTTTTGATTAATCAGAATTTAAAAATATTGCTCTATATGATAGAAGTTCAAATGTGCATAAGAGCTTTGTTTAATTAACAAACCAGAAGGCGAAAAAAACAAACCAGGTTACAGAAAAAAACCATTTATGGTAATGACTATGTTAAATTACTTAGCAAAGAGCTCTCCCTCTGTGTGTTTAGCCTCTCACAGCTCTCAGGGTTAGGGAATGTATTTGGTCCTGGTCCCAGGATTATCTGGACAATATGTAAGTGCAATGTATAAATAAAGTATATAAAATATGTAGCTATTTGCTGTAAATCAATATTTTTTGTGTCAATGACTGAGGTAAAATCATAGACTGTAAATATTAATGGACAATGCCTGACAGACGTCACCCATCTGTAGCTGAGCTCTGGAGGCTCATCGGCTGCTGGAGATCCTGTCTCAGCTATAACTTTCAGACAACCTAACGACAGGCTGAGAGCTGGAGCTGAGGCAGGTTTTAAGCATTATGACAAACCACCTCATCGCGCCGCCCTGTCATCAGGTCAGCCTTGCGGGTAACTATGCACAATTAGAATCCTTCATAAAACCAAAGCGGATGCGTCATAAAAAAATTCACCTCCCATTCAGTGTGTGCCAATGAGAACAATAACTAATTAGATCATTTTTTTGTACCAGGCTGTAAACATGGACATTTCTGCCTTAAAAATTGGCATTTTTTGAATGCAGTGTGTATTTGACTTCCAGGGCTCTTGGAGCCAGCCTCAAGCGGACTTGCACTACCGCATTGGCTTCATTTTTTAACACCAGAGGTTGCTGCTTGTGTAGAAGGCATGTTATTAGAACTGTGTGTGACAAATTCAGACCATGAAAATGTTAGTGAACGACAAGTATGGGTTTTACACTGCTGATGAAGGCAAGCGCTCATCCCCCTCTCTCATGGAGGTTGTATCGGTGAGACAGTCTGATGGGGGACTACCATACTATAAACAAAAAAGTACAATCCTGCACTTCCCATCATGCAACCCTGCTGTAATCTTTCAAACTCCTCATTCATTATAGGCTTTTTTTCAAAAGAACAATCTGCCCAAGCCAAGTTAGTTAGTTCTTTCAGACACACAGCTTGTTGTAATGCTTCTTTAAATTCAGTTTCTCCCCCTCCATTCATACAGATATAATTAAACCTCTGATTAACAGCCATCTTCATACTGCATGAATGTTTTGGCAAGCTGAGCTGAACGATAGAGCAATAGTTACGCAATGCTATGTTTGTTTCTTTTTATCCGAGCTACTATTTTTAAAACCGCTTCATGAATAAACAGCCTTCAGTGAGTCTGTGTGGAGGACACAGCTCAAGGGCAGCCTTTCTGTCAGTGCCTGCATGACTCTGAGTATCTGTTGTAAAACGAAATATCTTCATCTATCTATTTCTGCCGCTGGAGGTGTGAGTGCACCAGGCAGGGCCAAGTTTTAATCCTTTCTGAGGGGCACATTTTTTCAGAAACTGGAATAAGGTAGAGCAGAAACCTACAAACATGAAACTCAACCTCCTGGATATGGATCAGTTTATATCTGCAGGACACAAAGGGGGTAAGACTGGAGTGTTAAATATTTATTTTTAAAAAATCTGACAGTTATACTAACAAATATGCATTTGTTTTACAATGTTGTCTATGAAGTTTCCTCTGTGGGAGTCGCATAGCAATATGCAACATAAGTGGATTTGGTTTATCTTTATTCAGTACAAAAAACCAGGCATGGAGTTTAAAATATAGGCCAAAAGAAGGAACACTCTCTCCGTTTTCAGCGCATCAGGATGAAGTGCTTACAGCAGGATTAAAGAGTAGCTTCTTAAATCTTTCTTCACGTCTTGAACAGAGGCTGTGAACTCTTTTTAACCCAAAAAGTGGAGTTGGGAGGGCTTATTAGACTCTAGCTGTCAACGAGAAATCCCTTCAGCTTCTGTTACACAAAGTTCCCTTTAAGACCACAAGTACATGTTAATTAGTGTAACCCAAAAGGAAAACACAAAGACAGAGTAAATAAAAGTTATGTTTGTGTTTACCTATAGTTCAAAGTCAGGCAAGGTTCAAAACCAGGTTAAACTAGTGCAGCTCTGTCAGATGAAGTTAGACAATAAGTTAGTCAGGAGAATCAGGTAGGAAAGATGACGCCTGGAGAACTAAACAGAGACTGTTTTATTGTTTGCTTTTGGTAGGGTAGCAGTTGTGATTGTAAAACAAATTGAAAGGTTTCTCAGAATGCATGCTGGGATTGGATGAATTTGAATTATTGTTGTGATCTCTATTTATAAGTCTCCAATTTAAGAACCAATCTGACAACAATAGCCTCTTGAAATGATAGCGGCTATCAGATGGCCAACTTTCTGTGCTTCTGGTGTAGCTGGCACGTAACAATAAAAGCTCTCCAGCTGTGACTTCCTTTTTCAAGCATTGCCATGTTTAAAGTCGGACAAGCAACTTGAGAAGCAAACTGCACTTGAATGCAAATTTGATGAAAGATGTTATTATCGCCAAACCGTCATCAGATAACTACCGAGGGGTTTATATTGTGGCCAACGTGATCTCCCTCTTCTGCTTTCTACGCAGACTGTTTCCCACAGCTACAGCTCGCTGAAATGCTCGCGGACGACACTACTACAAACTATGTTGTAAAACAAGAAGACGTCTGATACCAGATAATCGAGTTCATGTTTACATCGTCATTTATGTGTTTGATCTCGTAATAGAGATTTGGGGGGACTTAATCATCAGTGTTTGAATAAAATTGTCACCAGATCATGCCATGTTGGACGTTTTGTTTGAAGATTAACATTAACTAAATGTGGAAAAAAAATGTGTAAAGGACTTTGACTGCCAATTAAGCTTTTTTACAACAAAAGGTACAGCTTCCACAGTTTAGACCAGCATAACTTCACCTCACAGAAACAGAGAGTCATTAGCTGTAGCAGCAGCTGTGCCAAGTTCCAATCAGGTAGAGCAAGACTGTCACAGCTGCAGCTCAAACTTTAACAACCCAACCACTCCAGGTGTGGCCAGTTTCTAATGAGCACGTGCAGAGAGAGAGAGAGAGAGAGAGAGAGAGAGATAGAGAGAGAGAGAGAGAGAGAGAGAGAGGTCTTAAAAGCGAGCAAGAAGACACCAAACACCATCACACTTCTTACAATCTTCAATCTCTCGTAAAACATTTTTTTTCAGGTTTCTATCCAATCAATACAGTAAGTAGATATGTTATGCTTAATAATGAATGAAAACGAAATGCATCTTATTCCTCTGTGCAGTGCGATCAAAGTACAGTTTCTGATAGAGGATCATGACACCTGAGAGAAAATTGAGTCATTTTCTCTTTGGAGAACACCTCAGCATGCTGCATTTTTATGAAGTGGGTCTGAATCACTTTGCCACCCTGCTGGCCTCTTCAATAATCAGCGCACAGTCTGGTGTTCACAGAAACAGGTCAGTTGGAATTTTTTTAGCAGCTGATTGTGCAAGCAAATAGATAATCTATTGCGGTCAGATAAGACTGTGGCTAGAGTCCACAGAGTGATGATAAGAGCTGACTAACCACTGCATGATGTGAGGCTAATAAGGAAGCGTCAGTAATAAGAAGACTTTACTCTTGTAGTAGCTTTAATAATTTGTTAATAGACCACACACACACACACACACACACAAACATACACACAAACATACACACACACACACACACACACACACACACACACACACACACGCACACACGCACACACGCACACACGCACACACGCACACACGCACACCAGCAAATGACTTTCTTAGGGCTATAAACACTTTTCTGTTTTTTGTCAGTGGTTCACGCGATCCTGCTGAGCTCTGCAACATTTGCACTTCCTTCCTGTTCCTGGTTGCCATAGTAACAGTAAAGGAGAACTTCGTAATCATTAGACCGATCAGGCCTCAAAAAAGATTTGTATCTCCACTTTCCCGTTTCAGTGCAGGTTTCAGTGTGCCGAGTGTGTTCAAGAAAGTAAGAGAAGTAGAATCCAGTTAAAGGCCATCAGTTCATTTTTATTTATTTATTTATTGACTTAGGCCAGTGCACATCAATCAACATATCAGATATACACATTTATGTAAATATGGCGGAATTAGTAGAAACCTAATTCGATCCGTAGTCCTAAGGCAGGTACTACAAAAAATATGAAACAAATTTACAATTACAGGACAGTTTACAGGACAGCCCACAAACAGTTTAAAATACTAAATAGACACATTTGTTACATAAGAAATAACAAGTTGAAGTTCCGTGTTCACGCAGCGATTAAAGCTTTAATATGTAGGAACTAGGTTTGGAGCCCTTTAGCACCAACTGAAGGTCTCTGAGTGCATCTGCAAGGTTGAAAGAAAAATGGTGCCGTTAACACCTCTCCCTCTTAGACAACATGCATTTGTTGACAAGCAGAGGGTGGTGAAGCCGGCAAAGACATTTTAAGAAACTTGTGGACCATGTCGACTGACTAGGTACTGTAATATTACCAGATTTTGCATTGTTTTTTTCTTCTGTTGAATTTCAAACAGGTGACGATGGGTAAAATGTGCAACACGGTTTGACTATGTAAGGGCGCACTAACACTATGCAAAGTTGTCCACCCCCCCATTCCCCCACTGGCCTGCACTCACACTGCTCCAGGACTAACCGGGCTTCAGCACGGTTACCTATTGTACATGACGTCATAATACAACACATGCAAGGCTTTACGTAATTATGAAGCTTGCTTAGTTTACAAGAGGAGGACCCAAAAATAAAATGTACTGTCCAATTGTCTCATATTTTATCTTTTAAGATCGAGCCAAAAGCTTCAAGCAAAATGAGCTCTGCCATTTTCAAGTCATTTTGGAGAAAGTTCCATGCGGTGGGAGCAGCAAAACTGAACGCTCTTTTCCCAATGGCCTGTATCCAGGTGCATCGGCACATATTTGGAATATATTTGGATCCAATAGGGAGGACAAAGTGAACAGGGCAAGAAGTAGCTTCATTGTAACAGCCTAAAAGTTGGAGCAGCCAGCAGTTCAAAAGTGCGAAATGTGGGAATCGACCCAGCAGACCCCAGCCCGCAACCAACAGCCAACTGACAGCTGATAGCTCGCCGCAGGCGGACCCAGCAGAGGCACTCCCGCAGGGGATCCAAGGTGGAATATCGCCGGCAACCAGGTTATCCACTCTCCAACAGGCTCATAGGCAGAGAATCCAGCTGAATAGCAGAGATGGTACACAGTCCGCACAGCTCAGCCAGCACGTTTGTGAACTGGTGGAGGTGAGAGGCCAGCAGTCGCAAAAAACTTGCAGATCAGAATGGTATTTTGTCGATTTGATTAGTTGCTGTTCATAGAGGTGACAGGAGGTATGTGTTCCATACACAGGCTAAAAATTGAGAAGTAAAAGTCGGTAAAATACACATACAATGACACCGGAATCAGAAGGCAAACAAATAAATTAATTAATTAGATGTACGCGCAGTCGAGGGGGCGTCTGCACATCGGAGAACAACACAGAGAACATGACAGACAACTACTTTACGGCCTTTGTGGCATATAATGAGTCATTTAAGTCAGATACAGCCATAAGACTCCACGCTGTGTACCTGTGCTTGTGCTCGTGCATGAACTGTACCATGCTGAAGCACACCTCTTCCGAGCGAGCTTGAGCACTCACACTAGTCAAATGAACTGGGGTGAAGAATGCTTTGGTGGTATTGACTGCCTAGTGTGAGTGCACCCTAAATCCTTAGTTGGGGACAGGACTAGCGAATATTCACATATTGACATTCGAGTGAATATGTTGAATAACTGAAGAAAAAACTGCGTAAAACTTTTTTTTGAAACTTAAGTCCTTTAAACTCTGACAGGGCATCCTTGCCTGATATTTGAGCAGCATACAAATGCAGCTCTCAGAGGTGAAGGTCATTTTCATACAGAAGCTTGCCTCTGTGAGTGTCTGGTGCTTGTCTCAGCAATTTCTAATTGAACTGTGTGTCTCTGAGGAGCTGCTGGGGTGAAAGACAAGCATGGAGATTATTTTATGGCAGAGGGGCTCCCCCAAGATGATTGGGCATTATAAAAGAGTCAACGTGCTAATGGTGTGCTAATCCAACTCTGGGGAACACACTGCAGCGTTTCATTCATCATTTATGAGTAGAGATCATGTCAGATCACTGATTATTTTATGGGTACATATTACCGGTTGGCTGTATTAATCCCTGAGGGAAATTCTGGTTTACACTCTGTTATTGAGAGAGACATGCTTGTCACACACAAAGGCCCGAAATACACACAAACAGGAACTATGGTCATGCATTGAGATGTCATAAGGCTGCAACACACTGCTACGCAGGGAGCATAAGATGTTGGGGGTTAGAGGGTTTGGTGCCTTGGCGTATCAGCCGTGCTAGAGAAATGCTCTGGCATCTCTCCAGCTACCATAATATGTCCCACACCGGGACATGAACCGGCGACCTTTTGGTTCCCAACGCATATCCCTTCAAACTGAGCTACTAGCGCCCCAAAATGTTGGGGGAGGTTGCATTAGTCTGCCTTCCATTTGTTTTTCCGTATCTTTGACACAGTCAAACAAAACCCCTTTGACACTCAGAATAATGTAAATCATTCAGTTAATTAACCTTTACTAAAGTTTCAGGACATTTAAAAATATTCACTGCTCTTTCGACTGTTCTGCTTCTAGTAGGCACTGTGTGATCATGACATTCAGCACAGACGATCACACTTTTACCAACAGAAAAGCTTTTAGATTAATCAAAGCTTTTATCCTTGTTTTTTTTAGAGGGCCTGTCGTTTTCCTTCTAAAGGTTTATCCTTGACACTTACTGCTTCATAACACTAAACTTTAGCATTTGAAGATTTTTTAAAAACTTTTGCTTTCCTTCAACTTGAAAATCTCCATTATGATCAGTCTGAATGTGAACTTTTTGGTTTTACTTTTGCTCTGAGTTTAATATGAATACTTTCATGACAAAATGAATAATTTAATGGGTTTCTTTCTTATAAACGCAAAACTTGTCCCTATGTACCTCTACAATCAGGCCAGTTTGTATGGCTAACAGTAGTGTGGTTATCACCTGTTCCTGTTACTCTTTAATTTGTGAGTGGATGTGCAGTGCATTTATTGGCCGTAACCTGGTAGATTCATGCTCATGAATGAAAGATTATAACCTGGTTACCATGACGGATACAAAGATCAGATGATAAGAAGGAGAAAATGACAATGTCGATGAATGAGAGAGGATTCTCTTATAACAAAAGGATGAGGAATGGAAAAAGGAAAAGGTGGTGAATGTTTAATAGAAAAGGCAAAAAAGAAAGACAGACAAGGTGAAGTGAAATAACTTGTAAAAAAAAGTCATTGTGATGTCATCTAAATCACACTGTAACAAGACTTCTAACACTGAATCACATGTATACTTGCTTCAGTGTGGAAAGAGGTTTTCCAAAACTTATGTTACTGAAGAAACATTCAACACATTGTATACTTTTATCATTAATATCAAGAAGAAATGTCAAATACACAACAAAAATTATGACAACAACAAAAAAAAATCACAAATATTTGAGGTAAAACAGGGACAGAACTGTAGCCTGTTTTTAAAATATAACACAAAACATCCAATTAGGAAATCTATTAAACTGTAAAACAAAATCAAATATGTTATGTTTGAGCATATCAGGAATGTTGGAAAATATGTGATTGTCATCATTAAATAATGCAACAACATTAAATTACTACTTGAATTGGTGCAGTAAATCTCTGAACTGGTCAAAATCTAATTCTAGGTAAGGCCTCCTAGGCAATCAAGAAGCAAAGAATGAATGGACAGGAGACGCCAACAAGGACAGGAGATAAGTGAAACATTCACACGTGGTACATATAGCTGTCCATGCACTAGAGCTCAAAATCCAACTCGGCTAATCCATGCATCAACAGCAAAGTATAAGCTGTATATTCTAGTGTCAGCAACTTTGTCTTGTTTTTTTGTGTAATTAAACCAATCACGCTGATAGTATCATGTAATTTCTATCTGTGGACATTCTTTTATATTGCTTTCGAGCGCAAACCATCACACAGTGTGTCAGTTAACAAAATAAAGGTACTCCTGGAAAGTGTACAGACGTTAACCCAGAGAATGTCTGTTTAAAGATATTCTTGGCAAAGAAAATGATGTTACCAGTTTGCAGTAAAGACAAGAAAAGACAGAACTTGTTTGATCCCAAAATTAGAAAATAAAAAATACTAGTAATCTACAAAATGAAGTGACGCCATCGTGCAAAGTTTCCAGTTTGTGATTGCACTGATTAATATTTATTAATCCCTCTCAGAGCTGTGACAGTCCATCCTTTTTCTATGCAAAGGCTTAAGGTATAGTTTTTGTTGCTTTGAAAAGTAATGTGATTGTACATTGACACTAACAGCTGGATTTCTCTCTCTTTGTACTTAATTTTGGCTGCAGTGCTTGTCAATGAACAATCAGAATGGAGTATTTAACAAAACCGTGTGATAAAGACTGGAAATGTCCATGAAGCTGATGTCATCGTCTGTTTTCCCTCTGGTTTTAAGGGTCAAGCTTCACAGGTATGTAGTCTTACTGTGATGAAACATGAACTCACTACTCTCACCCCCACTCTGCCTCCACTTCCTCCCAGTTCCCCTCTCATTATGTTCTTGAAGTGGTGCGATGCTGGAGAGAGTGCAGCACTGGTTCTTTATATAACTGTAACAGAGAGAGTACAGTGCACCACAGTACAGTACCACTCGCAGTGGGAGGACAGGGCTCGCCTAAGTACTGCAGCAGCGGGAGCTATTGTTGCAGCTATTTACTGTAATTATTTGAGCCCATTAAAGGAGCCGAAAAGAGTGAGGCTATTATAAAAGCAACTAGAACTGAGCTTGTGTGTTTGTCAATGTCAAGAATGTGTCAGATAGTAAGAATCTCACTTCTGTCAATCAGACGGGAATCTCATAGAAAGAAGACAGAGGCCCCTAACAAAATAAATGTGTGCAGCACTGGGTGTATAATCAGCATCCTAAATCAAGAAGATTTAACTTTGTTATTCTAAAAACAGACATAGAAATGACAGTACTGTTGAATTGAAAAGTTAACAGGCAGATTTCTTTTACAGATCTACTGATTACTCCAGCAAAAGATTTGTTATCCTGACCATATTGACACTTTTTATTCTCTGTGCTGTGATCAAACATCCTCCCTGTGATCACACTGGGCTCATTTCAAAATTACTTAACAGAAGGAGTTTGGTTGGTGATGTTTCACTTTCAGCAATGTTGGTTGTATAATCTTGTTTTACAGCTCTTCACATGGTTCGACAGTTTGAAAAAAGCTATTGACAACTGGGTAACAATTGAGTGACACAGACATGAAATCTAGTTATAGTTTTGTAGTTTCTAGTTCTAGTTAAACATTTGATAAATAACGTACATTTGTTTGGAAAATAAACCAACACTTTGGCCCAGTTTCTTTCTCTGAAGTAGCTTGAACCCACTGTTACTGCAGGATGTATATTTCTGAATGTGTACATATTAGACAGCAACAAGGCCATTATATCGTGAAGTGTTCCTGTTGACAGGAAATGGAAGATTGAAGTAGACTGAGGCCTTAACCTGTCGTTATTTGTTCATCTTGAAGATCTGACCTGTGCTGAACATGACAAGTACCAGTTGGATGGAGTTGTGTGTCTTGCTCAAGGGCACCTCAGCAGTACCCCGGAAGTGACCTTGCACCCCTCAAGCACTGGACCAATATTCATACTCTGGTCTGTATAGGGACTTGAATCAGTGACCCTCCGGTTCCCAATCCAAGTCCCTTTAGACTGAGCTAATGCCGCCCAGGGATATTGGTCTGGACAAGGCTAATGCAATGCTGACTGATAAGCTGAATAGCACTGACTGGTAGAGAGAGTGATAATTGGGTAAGTAAATTACATTTAAAAGAAACAGACCAGCTTGCCAGACTTTTAATGTTTTTGTGTCCTTACTCATCAATGTTTGCTGTATGCACATGATGGATGGTTTTTCATGTCTGTAAATATAAAACACAGATGTTTTCTTAATTACGGACTGCTTCCTTCCTACTTTCAAATATAATATCTTCACTCTTACTGTCTGTTTAGATCAGAAATGAAATGGGGAAAAATAAGTTTAAGTTTGGTGCTCCCTTTGAAATGAGTGACAAAAGACCTGAAACTTTATGAACTGGTCTCATTGGATGTGTTAAAGTAGATTCTAAATGACTTACAAACAGGCACAGATTGTAGCCTATATATGATTGTTGATACAGTTTTTATTATAGTCATGTATGTTCCCATGGCTGCTCATTATTTCTTGGAAACGTTTTAATCTGTACTGCTGCTATTCACCTTCCTGGATACTGGGAAACATTTGTTTTATTGAAACCTTTGTTTAATTACCTGAAATTAGAGGCGAAAAAATGTCCTGTTATATGAGCAGCCTTGAAGATGATGGGCATGTGGAAAAGTATCATTAGGCTGCCAGGAAACCAGCGAGCAATCAGTCGTTAGTTACAGTCATCCTGCCCCCCCCCCCCCTCCCCCCCAACCATCTCTTCAAACAGGAGGGTCTTCATTTCCGTTATTCCACCTGAGCTGCCACTGTTAATATCCTGTCTTAATCACCATGAAGCGAGCGGCTCACTTGATGGTGTGGTGGTGCAGGAAGTCATACTATATCGAAGTGGAGCTGGTGGAGGGAAGAGAAGCGAGAGCAGCACTGGAGGAGACGAGGAGAGAGCGATGAGGGGAAGATATTTATAGCCGGCTCAGCTCAGCTCACAGCGCTGTCTCTAAGATGCTCTTTTTTATTTCCACCAACCCCTCAGCTGATTCTCGCACTCTGCCTCGCTGTCAGTTTTTGTGTACATGTGCCATTATAGCCTCTAATTGAGAGGGATTGACAATGCAGTTAAGGTTATATGGGGGCACAGTTAATGGACATGCAGGTATTGGACAATGAAGTTGAAAGAGAAAGAGAGTTGTAGTTCCTCTTTCTCTGCGGCACAGCTAGAGTTACTGCCAATATACATAATAAAGAAACTGTATTCTGGTACAAATGATGATGTGCTCCTCATTTTTTGCTCTCTTACAAATAAGCCTCTGTACAATTAAGATATTATAAAGCAGAATCAGTTAGTTTGTTTAGGCATATAGGCTACATTGTAAACAAGGGAAACAACTAGCCTAGCTTTGTTGTCAAAATGAAAACCTTCAATCACCTACTGCACTTCTTTATTAAATTATTTCCAAAGTACCAAACTATAAACGTCTGTCAGCAATATAATGTTTAGATTTTTTAGCCATAAGCAGTTGTAAAGCAACCATCAAAAAATATTTGGGAATATAACAACCAATATTTGTTACCATAGCCTAATGTTAACAAGCTAGCTTACTGTTCCTGCTCAAAAAGCCACATCTGAAGGTAGGTAGGCTTCTACTAGACCATGAAGATTACACATTAATGACTATAATAACCTCTGTGATGAAGTGTGTATGTTTTTTGGAAAAAAAACCAATATATATATATATATATATATATATATATATATATAAAATTATCAGTCTGTTTTTTATGTGTTGACTTATTGGCTAATATTGGCAAGTAGCAGTTGTTGAGTGACCAGTGAAGAATCATTGAAATAGCTGAGCAGATACGTTTTATAGTTTTTTATCTAAAAATAAGAGATATACTAATAAATGAGCACTAATATTTACACAGCTAATATTAGCTGTAGAGACAGTGGTATCATTTTTTTTTTTTTTTTTACATATTTGCCAAAATGTCAAAATATTAATTTAATGATATTACTGTTGTGAAATACAAATAAATGGCAAAATTCACGAGACTATCAACAGCTAAGGACTGTGACCAGGACTTTTGTTTGTGTTGTTTAGTTTTTTTTCCATAACCAGGCACACGCATAGTGGTGTATTAGAAGATAAGATAAAGGGTTCAGTTTCGGAAACCTGCAGGAAACCTTAGAAACTAACGCAGAGGCATGCACAAGATGAGCCGTGTGAGAGCGTGTGAAGAAGTTTATCTTGTGAAAGTCTTCAGTCTTGCAAACCACTAATGAAACAGTTGCCAAAGTCTTATAGCTATAAATATTTTCTCTATAACTTAAATACTTCTTTGAGGCCTGGACCAAAGTCTCACTCTTAAGAAGTATATTCATATTTTTAAACTAATTTATTATGCATTAGTTATGTGTAAGTGGTAGTTATTTGCAGATATAGGCGTTCAAACTTAGAGGCCCTCGTGAGTAGATTCTGGTGTCCAGATGAATGATCATGGTCCAATAGATGAACAGTTACAGTAAATAAAATGTCTTTATAAGAGTTATGTTTTCGGACAAATTCTGTTTATTATAAACTATATATTACATGTTATGGATCCTTTTGCATTTCTATAGTAAATAAAATGTCTTTTTGTGATTTTGCATTTCAAGACACATATTACTTATGAAAGTGTTACTGAATTTATTTAGTATATTGCATTTATGTTTTCATGTTTATTGTATTATTTTTACCTATTACTATTATTGTTGTCAGAGTGTAGATATATTTTTCACATACTCACAAACAATATATTTACATTTATAAAGAATGCTTATATATGAAACGTTTCTTGTGTGGTGTCTTGACTGTGATTGCAGTTCTAATCAAATTATGTGACGGTATAATTTCCTGCAAAGGATTAATAAAGTACCCATTTATATATGCATGTATATGAGTCAAGTATAGTCTGTAAAATAGTCATTTTCAAACGGCCGGTGGATAAATTATTTCTGCTTTTAACAATGTCCTCGTAGCTGCATACAACTTATCATTATGGGTGATAAATAATATGTTGCATTACAGTATAACCTACTAAAAATATAAATCAAAAATGGATCCAACAAATACTCTAGCGCGGAAGATGCTAATATATTGATCAACGTTATAATGACAGGTTCTTTACATTTATTTTGACTGCGACTCTAAGTGAGTTTTATTTCATTTTCAGTGGGAAATGAATGAAGGAAACACATGTTAAAGAAAAAAAATATTTCAGTATTTATTTGCAGTATAAACATGTCATGTGTTGTTTCCATATACTGTACATTACACCGGGTCAAACGTTTTTTCCTTCAGCAGACAGAAAGGTGAAACCGCCCCCGTTAACATGCCCCTTGTTTTATACACAGACAGATTGCATCTGTTTTTAAAAAGTGTTTACAGCACAATACAAAACAGCTAGTCAACGTGTGTTTGAAGCTGTAACACGATGCAAGATGCATTGTCAAAAAAATCCCTGAAAAATTCCTCACTGAGGTAAACATTTTAGAAATCATTCACGTTTTCTTTCACTTTGTATTAATTGCTGCCACTCTCCCTCTCTCTCTCTCTCTCTCTCTCGCTCTCTCTCACTCATTCACGTCTTTCCCTCCCAAGCACATTCTTACCGAGATGTAGCTACAAGTTTTAAGGACACAGAAACAGCCGTTCCCATGATCTGGCAAATTTACAAACAGAGAAAAAGACTTGATTTCTCTTTCATTGTTACAAAGACACAAAAAGCACAAGAAAGCATCGTGAAAATCAACCGTTTCTCATTTGAAATAGAAAAGCTTCGTACTGAAATATATTTCAATCCTAGGGTGCAGGTGGTCAAGTCCTTAACAATTTCCTTCCTGTAATAGGGATTTGACTACAGACAAGGGGAGACCATTTAAGCATGGTTGATATTATGGTCTCTGATGCTATGATAGGAGAGGAACTTTTGCATATAAATTCATTACATATATATTCTTAGATATATATTCATATTGAAAGGCCACAGGAATAGCATAGAGCACATCATATTAAAACAAGACGCAAAAAGACCTTGTAATGATTAAAGCCTGGGGGTGTTATCATCTATTGTGGATCATAACGGGGATGCTAAACCACAGCTATTGGCTGTGTGAAGCAGTGTGTGTGTGCGTGTGTGTGTGTGTGTAAAGTATATGTCATAGCCTCTTCCAGGTTGCTAATGGGCAAACAATTTGGACACCCCAGGTGAAATGTTACTTCAGTCCACAAGCCATACTGAGCTGTAAGTTGTATACTAATGTAGAATAGATATAGTACAAAAGAAGAAGATTTAAAAACTTTGAGGTCTTGGATCTACAAAATACTGCAAAAAAAAGGTGTTTTGATATATTGCAGAGTAACAAAGAGGACCTCGTGTGACCCGTTATGGTACAAAGACAGCTCGATGTCCGTTGTTACCATATTATGATTCAAATAACAGATAAACAAATGTTTCTTGTCTTACACAAGGTTTTCTTTTTTTAAAGTGAGATACAAAGTATTGAACAGTCAGCATTAGAAACAAGTTAGAAAGAGTATATAAGGCCAGCTTAAATCAACCCTGTTCAGCTTCTGCTGTCCCCTCTGAAACCCAGCTCTTTGTCTCTGTGTAGACCCTGTTCACATCAAGGCTTTGACAGCAGATTTCTGAGGTTTGCTTTAAATTATGGGCCTCATGCAAAAACAAAAATCATATAAAAACATTTGTCCTGAAGTGTTCTACTTTAACTTTTCTATTGATGTTCAACGAAAGGTCTTCCTATGACCAACAAAGGGCCTGAGAGACCCTTACATATAGTTTGAACATCACTTAGATGTTCTTAAAGCAGTAATTGTTCCAGTGGTCTGGAAGCTATCCGAGAGGAGAATAGAAACCTAAAAATACTTACTGAGTTACATGAGTAAGGATTTTTATTTGGTCTGAGAAAATACTCAAATCAATACATCAAGTATAAAACTATTTGGCAAACAATTTAAGTTTACAATTTAACAGGTTAATCCATGCAGATTTGTTCTGCACAAGTAAAAAAGTATCATGCTCATAGCTACATTAGCATCATTTTTCTGGTCCCTCTTAAGCACCTGTGGCCTTATTGTGTTCTCTATAATTACTGCGTTGCTCTACAGCTAGAAGAAGCTTTTACAGCATATGTCAAATCAATCACTGTAATATTTTAAAATTACACAAATTGAGAAGACCAGGTAGTCTTATAAAGCATTTCTGAAGTGCCAATTATGCAAATGATCATGGAGGAATATCAGGTCGGACTTAAACACGCTTATGGGCTTAAAATGGGAAACCTTGATTGAAAAAAAAACCTGTCTGCATCATTCTTGATAAGATGCTTCGGATGTGAACAGGGTCTCAGACAACTCTTTGCCACATGCTGTGTACCGCTGTGATCAGCAGCAACAGCAGTTAAAAAAACAGTCCCCATCATTCGTCTTCCGCCTCTTAAAGCAACATCAAACCCGTGGTTACGTCTACTGTTAGAGAGCATACGGCACGACAGCATGCTCAGGTATACAAAATAATATAGATCTGTTTACTATAAGCTCTATGATATATATATTTATGTGTATCCATTTGTGTTTTAATATATCTTTTATACTATATACCCAAGGCTTAAGGGTGAATCAACTCAAACAAACTTTTCTTTGACAAAACGAGCGATCTCTTGATAGAAAAATCTTTCTCTTTGCATTCCAATGCAGGTGGACGTGTAGCTATGTTAAGTAGCTAAGTGCAGTCTGTAGCTGAGGCCAGTCCCAGTTCACAACAACACAATCCCAACAAGGAGGCCACATTACAATCATAGTCCTGTTTTTTGGTAAACCTGTACCCGTTAATCCTAAATGAACAGGAAATATGGAAAGGAAATATAAGTATGAGGCACTGCCTAATGCCCAGAATGTTGCTCAGAAATGTCTGCGCTGCCTTGGCATCCCCTATCAACACCGCTAACCCTTCATTCAAAGTCTCTGCCTAGACTGGGAAAGTGAAAACCTAAAGAAGACCATTTTGAAAAAAAGAAAAAGAAAACATGGATGTTTTTTTAAAGATGTTCTGATACTTTTGCCTTCCTGATACCGAATCTGGTACCTATCTGAATATTGGCTCATACCAAGTAACCCTCTGATACTTTTGTAATAAAAAATGCACATAAAATAAATGGAAAGACATGTAATTTCTAACATTTTGCTAGCTTTACCTAGCATTTAACTCTTTGCTAGAACCACACTGTTGTTGCTTGTTTTTGGCATACTTTTTTTAGGCAGTATTGGTATTGGAACAACTTTTAAATTTAGATTTTAATTTCTAACTGGAAAAAAAAACCATCTGGTGGAAACAACTGGTGCCTCTTATTAGGCAACTGGACTAATGAAGTCTTTTGAGAAAGGAAGTAGAAACTGGGGCCTAAAGATGTTGGCAAACATTTCCAGATCTTTGTATTATCTTCCCTCCTACGGGACCCCGATTCCCTGGCCCCATGTGCCCTGGTACCCTCTAAACCCCCCAGAACTCGTTCCTTTGCCGGGGTCCCAGCTCCTGCTCCCTCCCTGCTCCTCTGTGCAGCTGTCGGGACTCATCGCAGCCTGGGACTGGCCTCTCTCCTCTGAATGTCTCTTTATCTGCCTGCATCAAGTGCCAAGAAGTCAGTGGCTACACCACTGTGCAAACTGCATTAGGTCATTACAAACCTACAGAAAAAAAAGAAAAAAAAAAAACCGACATAAAAAATAAAAGACAACTACGAATATCACTCAAAACGTTCCTTTTTGTTTGTGTGAGCACACCTCTTCCCCTTCTTTAGTTTTACATTCCTTTAAGCCATTATTGGATTGGATAGATAAGATTTCTATGCGTATATATTTATATAAGGTATAGATTTGTGCGTAAATGTACACAAAAATATACAAAAATGCATAAAGACATACTGATTTTGTTAAGGACTGCTGCTGCTATGTACGTTTACATACATACAGTACAAACATACATACTATGTGTGTGTGTGTGTGTGTGTGTGTGTGTGTGTGTGTGTGTGTGTGTGTGTGTGTGTGTGTGTTAATTCCTTGGTTTTTAAACTCTACATTCAGTAGAGCGAGATTTCCGACAAGTAAATCCCAGATTCTCCACTTGGCACCAGTCAGCTCAGCTCGAGAGCCGAGACAGAAAGACAGAGAGGATGTTGTCGTCTCAGAAAATCGAGCACTGGAGGTTTTTCCACGTTTCTATCTTTGTATGAAGCTGCTGCAGTCTTTCAGTCACTTAAATCTCCTTAGTTCTTTGTTACAAAACAAGAAGATCAGGGCTCCTTCTCCCTCGATTTCAATCACTTTCAAGGAGAACGCTATTGTAAACTGTCTATCAGATCCCCTTCTGGGTTTAAAAAAAAAAAAAAGACTCCTGTTCTTTTTTTACGTGGCATCTGTGGCCTCCTCTGTCCCTCCAACGCTGCTCTGTGACCAGGCTCTCAGACGACAAGACACTGGGAGGCTCAAACATTCATTAAAACCCTGGTGTTTCCCTCCAGTGTAGTCGCTTGATACCGTGGCAAATACACCACTTCTCCTCCAAAAAAACGGGACCATCCACTGTCTTATTTTCATGTGGACTCCAGCGTGTCTAGTTGAAACACATTGTGATTGGTCGGCGTGGTGAAGAAGAGCTGGTCGTGCGTCGGGGAGGTCGAGTGGTTGTCACAGGGGCTGTTGAGGCCCAGCGTCCGCTCAAAGTCTAGCAGCTGGCCCATGAAGTTGAAGTTTGGGGAAATGTTCGACTTTTTCCGCTTCACAAAGTCGTACGCGTCGTTCAGTGACAGGTTGAGCTTCTGCATCAGGTAGGCCACCGTGACGGTCACCGAGCGGCTGATCCCGGCCAGACAGTGCACCAGGATACCGCACTTTTTGGAGCGTGCTTCATCTGAATTAAAAAAAGAGGGGAGAGATGTGGGTAAGACTACAGTTAAAACCTTACTTTCAGCTGTACGACCTGAAATTATTCAATTAAAAACCAGAAAGAAAGATTTTTTTCAAAAAAGAGCTGTACTTATTTGCAATTCAATCAGGATTGATGATATAGTGGTAAAATAAAACCAACACTTTCAACCAGATTATTTGAACATGGTTGAGACAACATCAACTGTTATTAGTTATGTATTTGACCACCTCTCACTGACGCCTCTCACATTCTCCCACACTACTAATAGTGAAACAGAAGGTTTTAAGAAACAACTAACAAAGTTGTTTTACATTTTGTTATTATCCTCCCCCGCCCCCAAGGGATTGAATTGAATATTCAAGTTGTTGAACAAGGCAAAAAACTTGAGTTAAGTCATTCATCTCAACAGAAAAAGAAGAAGCTCCACAATCTTTGCGTAAAGAAAGAACATGTTTAAGACCGTCAGGAACATTGCTCTTGCATTTCTAAGATTTTTTCCCCTTTTCCACTTCTGGAGCTGTAGTCCTTACTGTCACTCTCTTGAGTCTGTATTCAATACACACTGTGACTCACTGATATAAAGCACCAGAGTGGAATCCATGTTTTTTCTTTTCCCAGCACCTTCTACACAGTCAGTACAATCTGGCTTTGATTTGACAGAATCCCAGGCATCATCTTTTAAACGTCTTAAACATGGTGTGGAGCATGCTCAACTCTGATTGGACCCCGAAGCAATTCTACAATTCTACAATTCACTTAGCAGATGGTTTTATCCAAAGTGACGTACATCAGAGAGTAAGTACAACACACACAAAAAAAGGGAACAATGTCAGTAAGAGCAAACGATCAGCTTTGAGTCTGATTGGACACACAGGTGCTGACAGGCATTGCACAGAAGCAAAGCACAACATTGACGGCAGTTCTTGAAAGATCTAATCAGTATAGAAACCATCTTATAAGTCGTCGTTATCAAACAAAAACCATCATCACAACCACCATCATCATCATCAATAATATGGAGACCATCATCATTAAGTTAGGAGGTATTCATGAAAGAGCTGGGTCTTTAGCTTTTTCTTAAAGGTGAAAGCAATACATAGACTTTACTTAGGAAGGGCTAACACTTCTGTCTGTGCATCAAAGTATGATTTCATTTGATTAGGTCTGGTGTAATGTTAATATAGCAGTTAATGCATGGAGTATGGTATATTCTTATTGTGACCTGTCAATGAACGGGGATCCTTATTAACATTGAACTGAATTTTTAGAACTTCAAAATGAGTCAATTCAATGTACAATAAGCCATACATTTTTTTTCTTTAAAGATGAAAAGATCTGAACATTTTATTTTTCGTTAATTAATGCTGAAGTCTGAACAGTTTTACTTTCAAACAGTGCATTTTTTTTTATTTACCGGGTCCTGGAAGTTGCAATTTTTTTAAATGTGAAGCCACTTCCATATATTTCTTTATTTTTCTAACTTTAAATGTTATTTTGGAATAAGCAAAGGAATGACTTAAGATACTCCAAACATTACTGTAATTGTATAATTTTGGCTAAATTAGACTCATTCATTTGTGCAACAGAAAAGCAGAGATACCATCATGTTTAAATGAAAGTCAGCTGCCTGACTTCAAAGTGAGTTACGGCATAGGATAACACTTACATACTCGTGCTTTAGACATATAACATATCTTTTACATTTATATTGTTTTTCTGAATGACCTTCCTCAATGACAGCAGAAAGTCTGGTTTCATTCTGCTTTCGAGCTCTCAGTCTGTAGAGTAAGTTGAATAAGAAAACATCTTACATTATTCACAGGCTACGTCCTCCACCTTCTATCAGTGTGGAGGCCTCGCACATCACTACGAGCCATTAGAGCAAGAGTTAAATGCTTCTTTTCTTCCTTCTGTCTTTCTCTCATCCACTCCTTTCTCTCTCTCTCTGCCTCCTCTCGCTCTCTTGTTGTAGGATTGGGGTCAGACGGCTCATGAGCTCAGGCTGCAGAGCTGATGCCAAATTACATTAAAATGTAATGTGTGCTCACTTCCCACAATAAAATGATCCAAAATAATCCTCAGAGGGAACCCCAAACCCAATGAAGCAAGACTCAGAAGTCAAAGAAGTAACCAGCAGTCAATCTGATCCAAACTGATGCTCAGATTTTGGATGTGGACCTCGGATTTTTGTGCCTTAAATACAATACAAACAAGAATCGTCCACTTCTACAGCTGTTAAAAAGCCAGTCAAAAATCTAATTCCTCCTACTTTACAAACTTTAGAAAACACATTAATTGAATAATCTCAGATATTTGAGGAATCCACATTTAAAAGGGAACTGTGTACAGTAACATCTGGGTCTCCTTTACCCATAATTAGCCTGCTGTTAGCTAAAAGAGCTGATGTAATCCCTGCATATTACAGCCAGTCAGACAGCATCATTTAACATCAGCATGACCCAAATCTGCCACGACCTCTGGCTCTGGCATATGTCACACTTCCTCCCACCTAAGCAGAAACAGTATAGGCTCAAAAGAATAAGAAAAAAGACGATGTGGTGGGGGTGGGCAAACACACAGGGAACTTACTCACTCTGAGAATTCAGGGAGAAGGAATGACGGGAATGATGGGAAATACTGAAACTTGGACAAGATGAGGAGTAACATTCTTGTGACCCCATTCTCAAAGAATGTGTTCCCTTGTTTTACTCAAGAGGTTGCTATTTATTTAGTGATTTTATATTCACAGTTACCAGGAGTGAAACCGAGATTTGTAAATAAAGACATTTTATGTTGCAAACAAACTTCTTAAAGATGCATATTTGATGTTTTCCTCCTTTCTATTTTAATCAGTTCATTATTTTCGTGTTTTGGTCTGTATGTAGTGATCAAATAAGCAAATGCAAAAGTGTTAGACTTGAACTCGTGAGATATAATGATGATAATCTTTTAATTATTGTGGGACTTTTGCAATCCCATTATCTTTAGTTGGAGCTGTAAAGAAATCTCTGACTTATTAGAATGGTTTCAGATATATGCAACTCATAATAAGTGGTAACATGCCCCCATCTTTGTTTTTAACATAACCAAAGTAGAAATGAACATTTCATGATATCATTTGTTGCTGGACAAAAAAACAAGTTATCACTAACTTTATAATAATCCTGGAATCATTGTTTAAGCTATAATTTCAAATGTTTTGCTTGTTCCAGCTTCTCAAAGTGTGCAGTTTTAATATTCTTTTTTAAGACAGTAATATTGTATTAAAAATGTCCTCCCTTCTACTCACCAATGAATGAAATGGCCTCTGGGAAAAACTGTGACAGGTTCTGGCTCCAGTGATCGGAGATGGGGATCTGTTTGTACTTGAAATCTCCTTCATGTTCGAACATGTTGGGCAGGTTGGGCGTCACGTTCAGGATGTACTTGATGTTGTACTTGCTGAGCACGTCAAGGTTTGTGGAGTCTTTGGCACAGCCTAGGTAAAGGTACGGCAGGATCTGGACCGGGAATGCTGGCTGGTTGTTGGGGAGCGGGCTGCCCTCCGACTCGGTGGCGCTGCCTGGCTCTCTGTCTGATTCCCCGTCGGAGCAGTCAGAGCTGATGCGGAGTCCTCCCAGACCGAGGACGGAGGATGGCGGGGAGCTGCTGGGACACGAGCAGTCCAAATTGGTCTCGCAGTGCTCAGGATACTCAGACTGGAACTTGTTGAAGCCACCTTGAGGAAAAGACCAGATAAAGTGTCAATATTGAGAAAAAGACTGAAAAATAAAATCAATACATTGTGAAAAAAGTGTGCCCAGTAAAACCATAGACTGTAAGGCAACATGTGTCACTCAACATTTAAGACTGAAGCTTAAGTCTACAGAGTTTATAAATTGTAGAGAGCTCAGATAAACATTACGATATATTCTTTTTTTTTAAATGAAAATTGTAGAACTGTTCTTCCATCCATTAATTATCTGCTTATCCTGTTCAGGGTTTGCGGGGGGCTGGAGCCGATACCAGCTGCCACTGGGCGAGAGGCGAGCTACACCAGTAAATCAGACACAAACAACCAGGCACACTCACATGCACAACTACGGGCAACTTAGAGTGTCCAATTAAACTAATGAGCATGTCTTTGGACCGTGGAAGGAAGCCAGAGTACCCAGAGGGAAGCCACGCATGCACGAGGAGAACATGCAAACTCCACGCAGAGAGGCCCTCGCCCGATGGTGGGATTCAAACCAGACACCTTCTTGTTGTGAAGGGACAGCGCTAACCGCTGCACCACCACGCAAGCCCTGTACTGCTTTTTACATATTGGAAATTTAAAATGAAGCTTTCAGAAAAGCAAACAAAAAATTGAAGAATTTAACCAACATTTTTGAAAGAGTCAAAGATGATTTGGGAATATTATGCGAAAAGATAACGCCATGGAACACGAGTTATTCCCAGAGCGATTAATACTATTATTAATATAAATTATTAATATTATGCTATACACTGCCTGACCAAGACAACATGTAGTCTAGACTCCAAATAATAGCATTTTAAACAAAAGAATAATGCATAATGAGTGTAAAACTTGTATTTTACTGAATAATTTTAAAGATTAATTCCAAAAGCAAAAGATTGAAGGAAGATTTTTGTTTCTATTTTTTTTTTTTTCACACTGTCTTTTTATGAACCACCGCATCAGGCACTGATGTGACAGGTGATGGGAGAATAACGTGATATTTACGTCATTATGAATAAGCTAACAGGCTGGACAGATGTGCTCCATTGAGAAAAGCTGAGCCCTGGGGAGAACAAGCAGCAGAGCAGCACAGCAAACTCTCAGCTCAGTGGACTTTTTGTGAATGGCAGCTCGGATAGACCCTCCGCTGAAACATATCTATTTTACTTCTATAAATAAAACACAGCTTAAAATCCAAATGCTGCCATTTTGTCTGGTTTTTTTTTTAAAAAGGGAGAGATTTAAGGTTTTTGTGGCCATGCCTGAGGATTATTCAGGAGGAGTGCGTCGCCGTTTCCTCGTTTCCCTCTTCATTCATGAAAAAAAAAAAAAAAACCGCTTGTCTTTTCATGAAGGAGCAAAACATGGCGGGGCTGTTTTCTGCAGCATTTAACTGAAACACTTTTTTTTAACAGCTCTGTATACCGAGCGGTATATATTATTTATATATTCAAAAAGAGGCTCTCATTTTAATATCAAAGCCAATGGCGATAAATCACGACGGCAAGGTGAAGGAAGTGCACCTGTCAAAGTTCACTATGAACTCACAGTGACAGTAAAGCTCGTGTCGTGTGTTACATTATATAATAACTGTTAGAATAACATTATTATGTGTTATTACAAAACTCACGCTGCCTTATTATGAGACATACATAACAGAGAATTGGCGGACTTCTGTCTTGTATCGAGCTGGATTTGTAAGTATTGAATGTCTGTGAGGTGTTTAAATAATCGGTAATACAAATTAAATAGTAACAGCCTAATACTTAATGGTTTATAATGTGAAGATGACATTTCTGAATATGCTATAAAGGATTAAGTTCCAGATAGACAAACAGACAGGAGGAGGCAAAATGCAACAAAGATGTTCTGAATTAAATGATTCAGGTTAGATCATTCTTGTTTTAGTTTTTAATAGTTTACTATTAAGGACACTTAAATGACAGCAGGCTCCGTCACTCGCAGGTAAACAATCTGTGTCTGTGAGGTTGTTGTTTTTTTTTAAGAAAGAAAAGGACTAAAGCTCAGACTTTCAAATCAAATAAACGGTGATCTTACCATCCAAAAAGAAAGCCTTGCAGCCGTCGTCCCGCAGCTTCTGCAGCAGCAAGCCCAGCACGGAGCTCCCCAGCCCGGACTCCTGTCGCTCCGGACTCGCCTCGTCGTACAGGACAACCACATCCGTCTTGCAGCGCTTGACAAATTTCTCCTTGTCCTCGTTGTTGGGGATGATGGAGCGGATGGGGAGGTTACCCTTCTTCAGCCTCCGCAGCATGAGGCCCGGGATGGCCAGGTTGATGGCGGACTCGATGTGCGAGGACTCGTACAGCTCATGGGGTCTGCAGTCCAGCAGCAGCAGAGAGCCGGCCCCGGACTCCAGCTCCTCCTGCAGCCACTCCACGCTCTTACTCGACATCATCATCGTAGTCACGATCACAGAGCCCCTCTGCAGATGGTTAATTTTCATCAGGGAAACCTTAATCCGCCTGTCCCCCGGTTTGGCATGAAAATAACACAACAGAGTAGAGGGAAAGAAGAAGACAAATCACGGCGCTAAACTTCCCTTCCCGCGGCCACCTCCACCACCGCCGCCGCCACTGCCGCTTCTGGTCCTCCGTTTGCGCACACACACGCACCCAACACACACTTCCACACACGCACCCACATCCAACGCGCACGAAGCGATGCCCCTGTAGTTTTAGCAGGAAACTTAAACATGCAGAGGTTTCTTTTCCTCCTTGCTTCAGTCCTTTAGTAGCGGAGGATTCATTCCTGTCCATCGACGTCCATCTGGCGAGTCCGCTCCAACTCTGACGCGTCCGCAGACCAAACCGAAAGGCCCAAAGATAACTTGTTAGTGTCTTGGTTTGTGGGTTTCGGAAGAGTTGCTGCAGCTAATGCCCATGATTAGTGTTTCTGTTTGACACGCTGGCCCGTGGAGCGCCTCTGGTTTGTCATTTCCACTGGATGTGTTAAAGAGGCAGTGCGGGCTGGTCAGCGCGGGGAGGGAGGAGCGCACGGATTTAAAGGCGCAGAGCAGAGACAGATAGGCTGCAGCCCAGACTGTGTTCACGACATCCATTTCCATTCATTGAAAACACTTTGGTGGCAAATATGCAAATACGAGTCAAGTCTCATTTTCGATCGCCTGTTGAAATCAGTGTGTGCAGTGCGAACTGGTATGATAAGGCTCCTGACACTCTTGACTATGATTTAAGCTCTGGATATTTCTAAAATATGTTGTCTGTGGGAAACTTATGAATAAGATAAACCTCAATTCATGACTTCATTGTGTTATAACTTGCTTAATAATAAATAATATCACCCATCAAATGCTTGACAAAATGTATTAGTATAGTCATATGGAAAAAAATGGTTCTACTAAAAAGAACTTGTGCTGAGATTGTTTTAAAGAATCGTGTGTTCAGGTTAAAATAACAATCAATTAAAGGTATAGGTTAGGCACAAGCACAATCCTGCAGTTCATTGAGTTTTAAGATGGTTATGAAACGGACTGATAATTCCATCAGTAAAAAAATATAGCCAACAGGACTAACTAAGGAAAGAGTTCATCAGTGGTTCAGGTGGTCGTATCTAACCATCCTGTTCATTTATTATTGTTAATACTCAGTGTTTTCATGACTATCTGAGGGAAGAACTGAACTTATTGGTGTCATGCAGTGTCTTTAGTATATCTCTGACACACACTCACTCATTCACTCTTTCACAGTCCATTCAAACTTCCACACATTGGCTCACCAATTTATTTCTGGACATGTTCCTCACTGAGAATTGGCTTCTGGCCACTACAGCGAGTGACCCATTTTCAGAGTGTCACAGTGTTACTCCTGTCAAAGCCTCTTTTTCTACTGTTAGTTCAGCGTTGTCTCTCTGGGACAGAACAGCTGCTGCTTCACATTGTCTGATCTAAGTAGCTTCATTGAGATTTATTTAGCAGATTTTACATGTTTGTTACTGTGTTTCAGCAGTCAGGCCTGGTTGAAGATAAATGATCAAATATTCAGAGAAAAAAGAAATGTGATTTACAATAGGTATCTGCAATTAAAAAAAAACGACTTCCTTAGAACAACCTGTTTGCGAGACATGAAAGTTTTTATTCTGATTCTCAAACATTAAAAAAGGTAAGAAGCACATTTGAGATAAACACGAGAAACTTGTGCCATAATGAAAGGACAAGCGCTCAATGAAGACACCCCTCATCCCAATTGTGCCCCTTATGGCCCTTATTTACCACCAAACCCAAAAAGCAATGCCATCTTCAACAGACCCAGGCCTTGTCCTCGAGTCTTACCCTACCTACCTAACCGCATGGCCCCTTCTGGCCCCCACAACTCAACTCTGCAGACTGATGGGCAGCAAGAGCCAGGACATCTCTGCGGTTGTCAAGTGGGAGCCTCCATTCGCCAGTGCTTCGTCTAATGAACCCCAAAGGAATATAGGAATTACCCCAAAGACAAAATGCAACTAATCCTGGTGCCAACATTTAACATGGGGAAAAAAAAAAGAGAACCCAAAAAGTGGTAATTAACTGGTTGCACTTTAACACACAGATGAAACATGTTCATCATGCTGGATTCAGATCTCTGAAGACATTGTTGTTGATTTTTGCACATTAGTGTGATGGATCTGATAAAACAATTCATTTCTCGCCCATTGACTTTTTTTTTCTGAATTTTGACAATTCTCATTCTACAGTATTTCCCCCCACATATTAAGCACTTCTTCATTTCTTTTTAATGCTGATCTGTTCAATCTCCTGATTCTTTATTTGAAAAAGCTCAATGGTGCTTTAAACCTGCACAACTGCACAGAGCATCAGTGGGTCATCACTACTTCTCACCATGAATGACCTAATAAGGCATCAGCAGGTTGTGACAGAGGCTGAGAGGGGGAAAAGAGGAGCGTTTGATTTCCTCACAGCTGCACAGAGGAGGAGTGGGGGATGCACCAGCTGCAGACAATGACTCTTTATCCCCCCAGTGAATTACACACAGACACACACTCACTAACAAAACGCAGACACATACATACATGCATAGGCAAGTACACAAACATAGACACACTCGCAAACTTCAGGCCTCTTGCATCCACTCCCTTCATGGACAACAACAGGCCCTCTTAGAGAGTGTGTAGCCGCTCTGTGTGTGTTTGTCTCACTCTAGAAGTAAACAAAACATCAGGCTTACTATCAGCAGCATGTATTAGCAGTAGCATTATGCTCACTCTGTGTTTATTTTGCAATAAAGCAATAACAAATTGTTGGAATGTAGTGCTAAAAAATGTGGACAGCATCAGTCCTTTGAAGCTGTCTTTTATCAGCATCTGAAATGAATATAAACTCTTATTTTCGACAGTGCAAATTTACACATTGCAAAGAGAAATCTAAACCAAATCACATCTATTTATAGACTGTGTGAGGGGATACTACTATATGGATAAACTGACTCAAGTGATTTTATTTGACTCTACATTGGGATGATTTCTAGGCTCTAGAAGTTTCACACATAGTAATCCTCTATTGATTAAGATTGATCAAGTGTTATTACTCCCTTTTGTTTTTGGCAGTACCCTTAAGTAGCCACATGAAAAAAGGTGTCCTGTTAAACTTGTCATAATTGAGTCTGGAATGGATGAGTTACTTTTGTAGGGCAACTGTGTTGTAACACCGCCTTAGTCCCCCTATACCAAAAAATGAAAATGAAATTATGTTTGTTTGCTGATAAACGCAGCAGTGAGAAGACATCAGAGTATTCTAGCATGAAAAAAGATGACCTAAACAGCAGGCTACTTTCAGCTGACATCACACAGGGTCTTATGTTGAATTTCCTAGATTTGAAAATTACAATTTTTTTGCAGTATTAATGCCACATAATTATAATAATAAAAAACGTGTGTAAAATCTCCTTTACCTGCTCACTATGGACTACATAATTTCGGTCTTTGATAAAGGGAATAGTACATGTAGGTGTTTCTGATGCAGTTCAAGTGGATGTTAGATAGCCTAGGGTATAGCTCTCACTCTGAAAGCTTAAATAAACAACAACATGCAGGTATATTTAAAGGAGAAAAAAAAGTGTTATCTTTTTTATAGCATAGGACTATGGTGCAACTGTAACGTTAATTGCTGGATCACTGAATCAGGAAGAGCTTAAAGCTTGGACACAGTTGCAAAGGGTTAAACCAACACAATGACTTTATATCTTTTGAAAAAAAACACAAAAACATGTTAGATATCTGCATTATAAGATATTATACCAAATATTACACTATAAATATCCATGATAAGAAAATAGCTCTTTCAACAGGGAAAATGAGATTAATAGATCCCTCTGGAACTTTCTTAGCCATGAATAGCATTAGACTGATCATTTCTGAGGCAGAAGATCTGTCCATATCCCTGGAAAATCACCCTGGGTTGCATCCAGTATTCAGAAAAATATTCCATTCATTGTCATTGGAACAGCTCCAAACCATTTTTTTCACACATTAAAATGTCCTTCATTCAAGAAACTGAAGAGGTTTCAACATGTTTCTACAAGACTGAGCAACCTGATCATATAGACGACATTTGTACTGTAAAATGGTCTTGATAGTAAGATATCTTTTATTACCTATGTCCCGCAAACATAAAAACACACTTTTTTAAAAGTCATTCTGCGCATACATCAGATGATGATTTTGATTCTCCAACTTTCTATTATCGTAAACTAAAAGGATAGCAACTTGAAACTCAGTGTTGTGTCCTGTTCTGTCTCTTTAAGGTAGACTGCTGTTTAAACCCGCTCACCTCATTGATGGAGTGAGGTAGCCTCCACTCTCCCACGCTAACGCTGGCATTTCCTCTGCTGTTTCCTTTGCCCCCAAACACACAGGTCGCCAACACGTTAAAATCAGGCCTGGAAAATGTATCACTCATTCTGTCTGTGTCTGTTCAGTTTCTCTGTGTTTTGTTCATTAGGCACAGATAAAGGTTTAATTAACATTTACTGTTTAATGATTCATGTCTGTGAATAATAGCATAATTACAAAAATAGTAAATTATATAGCTGTATTAGTACTTCTATGGATAGAAAATATACCATATTCCCACATTGGCCATGTTGCCATGACGTCAGGCTCAAATGTTGTTATTATGTCCAAGTGTTATGTTCCAAGTTTAAGTCACTTATAAATCGCAGAACTAACCTGAACTATAACAATAAAACACGGCAACAAACAAATTACACAACAAGGTCAACAACGTGTTTCTGCTTTTGACTATTTCTGTATGGGTGTTATTCTCTGTGAGGCACAAAAACAATATTAAGTTGAAAGGTGCTATTATATTTATGCTTTTATACTGTACAGCAAATGTCGTTAAGGTGCTTTTTCAGCAACAACTTCATTTATAGAGAGTAAATGGTAAAATGGACTTTTCAAGTCATGACAAGTGCTTTTACACCCATGTCACACCTACACATTCACACCAGTTCACACACTGATTGCAGAGGCTGCGATGGAAAGTGACCATCAGAAGTAACTAAGTCATACACACATTCATGGGGTTGAGTGTCTTGCACAAGGACACATCGGACATGTGGCTGCTGGAGATAGGGATTGAACCCACGACCTTCCGGTTAAGAGACAACTGACTCTTCTAACTGAGCCACAACAACGAAGTTGAAAAAAAAAAAAAAATTCAGGTAAAAATTAATTTAACCAAAATCAAAAGAAAAGTCTTCAGTGTGTTTAAGCAAATCTATTAAAAAAAAAATAAATAAATGGACTTGCCAAAACCCCAATATTGAGCTTTTTTTTCCATGTCTGTAAAAATAATTGAAATTTTCCACCCTCACTTTTCTCTCATCTAAGGGAGTAGTTTACCTTCATTAACAATAAATGTCATCTTTAATTTAGGTATTCAGAATCATCCAATCTGAAAGTAATTCTGGGGGATAAAGTGTTTCCATTCAGGATTTATATGAAGGCAAAGAGACTTTCTCTGCCAAGTTGACCCTGAGTTGAATAGTCCAGGTTGCCCTCATATGAAGACCCACTTTTTCAAACATGAATTTATTATGAACAAATCACTGCAGCGGACTGCCTTCAAAATGTTACAAAGCTATAAGAATTCAATACACAGTTGACATCAGCATGGACTTGTAGCTTGTTTTCAAAGATGGGGAATGTGTGGGGGCTTTTGTCCTTCTAACAACAAGCAGAGACAAGCTGAGGTGTTAGAGTGATGCTCCACATCAGATTAAAGAAAAGAACATCTGCCTTGAACATGTTGGATTAGGGCAGTCTGGTGAAATGGTGGCGTGCTCGGTTTTCACAGGGGGCAAAAAGAGGCCGTTAAAAAAGAGGCCGTTGTTAACGTGAGTGAGCAGTTATGAATTTTTCAGGAGTCCTAGAGATGGTCCAAGCATGTCTGTGTGTGTGTGTGTTTAAGTGTATATTTGATACAGTGTGAGTCTACTGAAGAGTGGTGAACACGTGCTGACGCTGTGGAGTCTGAGCCATGGAGAATTCTTTATTAGAGACCAAACTAGAAAGACTGAGAGAAGTGGAGAGGCTGACATAACACAGAGAAAAGACATGAAAGAAACTGTGCAGAGAGATGTGAGGGAGTTTGTGTCTCATGAATTTATGTCTCAGTGATGATGGGAACAAGGTTGAACAAATGGTTATCTGAATTGAATCTCATCCGTGTTGCAGTTATCATGAGAGATAACAATTCTATTAAAGTCAAATGATTGTGAGTATTATTGCTTACCATACTTAACCTCTAACTTCTACAAATACAAACATAAACAAACTGCTAATTGGCTTATCTTAAGAACATTTTCCTGGAGAAAAAAATAATGTTAATGTTATGTCTCTTATACATTCACTAGCAAACAAGTGTCTTTGAAAAAGTGTGACTTCCTCAAACGTACAGTTAATCTCAGATGACCTTGTTTGTATCTCGTCAAAAGACTGGATCAATATTTTATTTTAGCTCCAATGACAGAGAGTGGAATCCATTATCCATCTATTATCTATACCACTTGTCCCGGTCGGGGTCGTGGGGGGCTGGAGCCGATTCCAGCTGTCATTAGGCGAGAGGCGGGTTCCACCCTGAACAGATATACTTTTTGTTAAGTGCAATTAGGAAATGTTAGCATGCTAACAAAATCTCCATGTTAGCATTTTTTATTGTGATGTTAGCAGTCTGATGCAAGCAAGCTAATGTTGGCATGCTAACGCAAGTATGCCGCTGCTGCACTAGGAATTACGTATAATCCCAGTGACAACCTTTTGGTGTTGAAAAAAGGAAGCCAAAGTGCAAAAACCTGCAGTTCCTTGAGTGTCCACATGTTTCTGTCTCCCAAAAACTAAGTACTACCCATTAGAGCGCACATTAAGAGCCAGCAAAAACATTTGTTTTTTAATTTTTTTTTTACTGGGTAAAAGCTGTTCAGGGATGAAATCTATTGTTTTCATATCTCATCGGTTTTGATAATATAATGGCTACAGCTAATGCATGATTAGGGGCATTTTTAATTTGACTGACAGGTAGGGTTGCTAAGCATTGGCTTTGAAGGAGAACCACATAGACTGGTTAAAGACACTTTGTACATACTGCATATGTGGTCATGGACATGCTCTGGTGAGTTCTATATAGCCCACTCAGGACTGAGGCTTGTTACCTGATGATTAAGTTCATTGTTGTTACTTGTTATACTTTCAAAGTCAATGTGTGTACCAGCAGACCGTAACAAAAGAGTGGGTCTACATGAAAGCTCCCCAGAAGCCCACCTCCTCCATGTTACAGCTGGGACATGGGTCAAACTGTGTAACCAAAGGCACTTTGAATACTTTTTCTCAAACTTGGTCACTGTCAGTATAGTAACATTTTATTATGTTGATCTATAGGTATAACCACGGGTTTATTTTTCTGCGAAGTTTCGTTTTTTTTGTTATTTGATGCTAAAAAATAGGGGTAAAAGGCCATGATTGACAGCTGTGTTGACAAATGTGTTTCATCAAATGCAGTGTGCGCTGGATTAACAGAGGAGAGGAAAGATGGTGAGAGGAAACGTAACAAAAATTACCACAAAAGTCATTGAACGTTCTGTTTTTTCTTACTATTAACCGTTTCCCCAAAACCTTGCGTTGATTTGCCTCAGAATGTGTTTCCAATCACACCCTCATTATGGCTAAAGTAGTGACCAAAAAGTTAAACAACTACACTGAACTAGGACACCCTCGTCCTCAAAGGGTTAATGGCTGAAGTCCTAAAACTGAGTCACCAACCTGTCCTCAAAATCCCTCTGCTGTTCTCTGAATCGGAGTGGATCCAGAAAAAAAAAACAAAAAAACATTCATCTGGTTTTGTTCCCAGTTCAAGCAAGTATTTAGTAAATAGATGAACCGCTTCAACAAAAGAAACATTGATTCAGTTCAACTCATCATTTGAATATATGCATTTATAACCAGCTTAAATCTTCAACTACCTCATGGCTGAATCTTATCTACCTGCAGAGTAAACACACTGTACCGACATAGGGCGAGATTGTAAAACCACTGAGAGAGGTGAGTCATGGAGTGACTTATCCTGCTGCTCACCTCTCTCTTTTACACTCACACGCCTTCAGCCTCACCTATTATATTACTATAAGAGTTGAGAGGCAGCGCCATAAAGACGGATGGTCAAAGGTGTCCAAATAACCCTTGAACAATCTGTTCTATCTTACAAATCACTTTCACTTCGTCTGCTCTCTGTTTCAGCTTGTTCCAGGAGGAGCTGACTCACAGCACATGAACACTACATTAATCTGGTGAATTTGACGCTTACACAAGTGACCTCATAACTACCGCTGTTACATAAATACAATAAAAAGATCTGAATGCCAAGATTTAGGGATGTAATTGTCATGTGTGGGCATAAAAAAAAACAGTTTTATGAATCATGTTGGCTGGAATACTGTCTGTGAATAAAATACAGCTACAATAAGAAGTGAAAGAATACATCAACAGGATATGAATGATCATATTAAGTGGAAAAAATCTTCTTGCGTGGAATTTATCTGATTGTGAGTGAAATTGTACGAATAATCATGAATGATGCGATGGAGTGTATAATTTTAACGACTGCAATGACTTTAAGAAACAATTATGAAAACTATTTTCTGGGGTTGTGGAAGAGCTCTTATTTGTTTGAAAATGTTGAAGTTTCTATGATGATTGTTTTTTATTGTTTTAATTATTTTCCTTTTTTGAAATTTGGATTATTTGTTTTTTTTTGCGCTTTGCTTAAGGATGGCCTTTAATGTTAATGATTTTGTTTTAGAGGAACCAACTGAAAACAACTCAGGATTTATCTTTATATTCTGTGATATAATGATTAGTCAAGCTGCAAATCATTTGCTTAATTAAACAATCTATTTATCCATAACCAATGCCCACCATTATTTCTGCCAAGTCAAAGTCTTCAATAAGTTTGTTTTTGCCACAAAAACAGAACCCCAAATCCCCCACAACTACCATCACATAACCTGTGAAAAACAAAAAGCTGGAACTAACGTATCAGAACTAGTCTGGAAATATGTGAATACTGTTCACAATTATTTGAAAGTAGGCTTCTTTTCTTTTTTTGCATTTCTGGCATCCATACATCCATCTTCTTTTGCTTATCTATGGCCGGTTCACGGTGGCAGCAGACTAAGCAAGTTGACCCGTCCCTCTCCCCAGCAATGTTTTCCAGCTTTGTTATTATCCTTTTGTTTGGGAATCATTGTTTGCCATTAACTGCTATCAGGAAAAAGATGGCTTTTTTTTTCTTCAAAAAACGAAATAAGAAATTTTTAGTTTTAGATTCAGATTTGAGTTAAAAAGAGAAACAGAATATCATTTGAAAAACGATTAGCTGTACCCCTTGAGGAGCCTGTTACCCAATAAGAAAACATAAGCTGTAACAGCCATGTAACCTTGCTACGAGATACTTTTTTCAACTACATTTCTAAATATTGCTTTCAACCCTGGGTGTGTATAACACTATTTGATAAGAGAGGCAGGTGAGTGTGAGCTGAGGTGAGGCTTTGAACAGGGCGGGTGTTCTCAGAGTTATCAGCGAGTTTGTCTTACGGGTTGGCCTGTTGTCAAGTAGGTCGTCAGTTTCAAACTCTCAGCACACGTACACTTGAACACCTACATGTGTGAGCTGGTTTTCATTTGTGTTACCTGAGCAGGGGCACTGCAGGTCATGTCTGATTTATGTGTGGAGCATATAGGTTGCACTACTGAGGTGAAGTGGTACTACATGTTATAGTATACATTAATTATAGATGTGAATACAAGAGAATCTATGTACAGCAGCAGATGAAAAAAAGCCAAATCCACTTCAGTAAAAATACATATAGAAGGATTAAAAGAGGGCAACATAAACAGCATTTTTCATGTAACAACAGGCAAGCAATGGATGTAAAAATATGTTCTTTTGATGTTGTCCAACAACAGAAGAAAAAAAGAAAATCCCTGCTCCCTGTGTCCACACACTCATTGGGGTCGGGTGGAAAAGACGGAGGTTTTGGAGCAGAAGCTGAAGCGTGGGTTTCAGGAACAGAGCGCCAAACCTCAGCCGCTGCCGACAAGCTCGGGCTTAGCCTCAGAGGGGGAAGGAGTGGGAGGTGATGAGAGGGGAGAGAAAAGGGGGACAAGGAAGGGAGGAGGGGTGAAAGGAAATGAGGCACTGGGGAGTTTAGCCAAATCCAACAGTGGTCATGGAGGAAAAGACGTGATGAACAAGTTTCTTGTCTGTAAACGTGACATAAGTTCAGTGAATACTTTTAGTGAACTTCTACAGCTGTACATTGGACTTTTCAACTCAGAATCCATGGAGAGGACTTGACTTACACTTTTAAACTTCTGTAGATGTATTGGTTATCTGAGGCTGATCATATCAAAAGGTAATATGTGTTACCTACAAATAGGTGAAAGAACTGTAAAAATAAAGAGAAAACTTTCAAAACAATTCAGTGGACTCCTTTTCTCAAACAGGATCCAAAGAAAGAACTGGAGCACACAAGTCACTTGAGCCAAATCTATTTAGGTGCAAAAGACGCACTGCATCTTCATCAGTCAAAAAATTGTGAAAACTTTATCAGGGTTTCACTAAGGAAATATTTTGCCTGTTAATATTTTATAATTGCCCAAATCAGATGTTTGGAACAAGCTGGTACCAATCCTAAATTATTATCAAGTTTTGCTCCCAACTTATCAGGTAAAGGGAACTTTTGAAGTTAGACTATTGAACCTGGTGCAGAAGCAGTAGCTTTGTTATTTGCTGTCTTGCTTTCAACATCTAGATTTTCATTTAGGACGTTTTTTCTCGCCACTGTAACTTTGCTAAAGTGCTGTGCTTATGATGGATTCACGTTGAGTCTTTGTAGATAACATAATAATCAGTAAGGTCTTTTACCAGCTTTTTGTAGAGTGTCTTGAGATAACATTTGTTATGAATTGGTACAATACAAATAAAGATTGATTGATTGAAGCAACTGAGAGACAGAGAGCACAGAGGAGTCAGATGATGCTAGTTTGTACAAGCTAACCCTGATTGGTTGTTTGATTTAGACACGATGATGAACAAAATACACAGTGAATAGAATTTATTATTTTTACCAAAATTCTAATAAAATGATGTTGCATACTGTAGCTTTCAATGCGAGTTTTGGTTACTTAAAGGGGCAGAATGTTAAAATTGAAGCTACCACACAGACTTTGGCTCCATAAGCACAATGTGTCAGCGCTAGTCATGGGGCTATTTTAGCTTCACTTTTGTACAACAGGAGAAGGTGGAGATGCATTGTCCATCGTTTTATACAGTCAATTGTTGACATGAGCAATATTTTGTAGTTGCAGTGTATTTGTAGTTATGAATTACTTCAGTTAGGGGTCACATGTTTTTTTATTGGGTGATGTGTTTCACCCTTGTGTAAATGTCTCTGACTTAATATAAGAACTTTTCTTTGTGCTTGTTAATCTAAAGTGCACCTGCTCTGCTGTTGCTCGGTGAAAACTCTTGAACATGGTTACACTGTTTTCTTACTGTGGTTCCTTAAAAACGTGCTTTGTATCCTCAAACCGCCTTTCAGCTCCTTCCTAGAACTACAAAACGCAGCTCAATGAGCAGTGACCACCACACCGCTTTACCAAATACAAATCATAACACACATGGGTACAGCCTGCAGTTCTGAGAATACATGCTAGAAATAGATGTTTTGGGAAAAGCAGGCGTTTTTCATCCAGCAGCCAAAGTAAAAAATTTTATGTAGCAGGACAGCCTCCACCGATGTTATAGGGCACAGCAGACTGAGCAACCAGGTATTACTTCAACCTCACAGATCTCTCAGAATAGGACACAAAGAGTGAGGAAACAAAGAGCCAAGAGAGCGGCAGAACAAAAACCTGACACACTGAACTAGTAAAACACACTGACATACACACAAGGCAAGCAATGGCAACGACCACAGCACACCAAGAAAAACATATCCAGATGTTCTCCTCATTGAATCACCATCCCCCTCCTGCACACTCACAGACACACACACACACACACACACACACGGGCCACACATGGGCTACATATAACAGCAACTTGCGCTCCAACTTTTTTCTCCCCTTTCCTTCTAATGTGGACACACACACTTGAAAAGCCATACTTGTGAGGGCTCCTCTTGACGTAATGCATTCCCTGAAGCCCCAAACCGTAACCTTAACCATCACAAATAAATCCCAAACTCCATCCGCAAGTGGGCTGCTTCAGGTACCGGAGAGACCAGAAACATGAGCCAGGAAGTCCAGTTTGCGAAACAGATCCGTTAGGCTAATTAGATGCCAAAACCATGCTGGTACAGAGGTTTTTTTTAATAATGCTTTTAACTGTATGAAAAAAAAGCAGTTTTTAAATCGGCCATCAAAACAATCACACTGACATGTGAATAAACAGAATAAATATACAGTAGGTAGCAAAGAAGCCAATCTATCATTATTTATTGCCCATGGTAATGCCTTGACAGATAATGCAAGATTGTTTAATTTGTCATGTGTCAGTTAGTTTGTAGTCCTGTTGCATCAACAAAGTCACCATATTGGACCTGACCCTGAAATGTACAAAGATGAAACCAATGTGTTTGTCTTTTTTGACCATTAACCTGCTAATTTGACTAAATATTTTGCCCATTTAAATTGCCAAACAATACTAATTGTCACCACAGGCTCTCACTTCTTTTAAGGTCATGGTTTGTCTAAAGAAAGGCCAGAAACCAAAAGATATTCACTGTGCAATCAAAATGAAAAGGCCAAAACAAATTCCATTACAATTACAACTTGATTTTAAGTTTTTTTTTTTTTTTAATTTAATGACTTCATCTTTAAACTTGGAAAACCAATCTTAATACTCAAGGAAAATCTTTATGAATGTTTGGTTTAAAGCGAGGGTCCTCATCTTGTAGACTTGTCCTCAGTCCTCTCCCAAGTGTAATACTTAAGGTGGTCCCCACAAAGAAGGTAGTACAAGAACACACAAACACACACACACACACACAAAGTCAAGACTTGCAGTTATTGAACCCAATCTTTAGCCCCTCCTCTCCTCCACTAGAGCTCCTGGCAGGCCGTCTGGTTGAGGCCCATAGTAAAGGGAGCCGTTTTCTCTGGCATGAGTGCCCGAGAGTGTGTCAGTGTGTGTGTGTCCTCGGGCCCCAGACAGGAAGGAAGAGCGTGGGCCCGGCAGCACAGCTCCAGAATTCCAGTTTTGTTTTTCTTCTTTTTCCATCAGAGCGGAGCCTGAGAGAGAGTCTTAAAGAAACAGTCATTAATATTTTCCCCTCTTAATGATGCCTCACTGTTCTCCGAGAGCCGCAGAGACTTTCACAATAAGTCTCAGTATAACTCAAAGCTTTACTATGTAAACATATTACCAGTTTGTTAAATAAAAAAGTGAAATGAATGGATCTACCTGTTTCTGATGTATCTGTTACTTGGTAAACACAGTGAGTGTCTTAAAGTTGCCCCAGGCTCATTTTCATTGAAGCTTCTAAAAATAAAAAGTCCTGATGCAGCATCAGCGGTTAAGTTACGTAAATTACTCCGGGGCTGAAACATAAGGATTTTGAACACAAGCAAGGCAGACATATTGAGCTGCCACCATCATGCTTTTGTAATAAATCCCTCAAACTGGTAGAGAAAGGGTTAAAAAAAAATTGTATGGCCCAGGGAGCAGGATGACACAGTTCACGGCTTATGATCTTAACGTCTCTGCTGAGGACAATAAAGACAGAAAAGTCGTGATTTTTCTGGTAACTGCCGGGGCGCTGTGGACCAATCACAGCAGGAAGGGCTCTCTTTACAGTAACGGGTGACATCATAGATTTGGCAACATTTATGAAAACAAACTGTCTTTCACTTGAGACATAAAGACTTGTAATGAGTACCACCGGGATCATTTTATCAACTAATGTCAAGTCAGCGATATAACTGAAAAATATTTATTAAGAAGGGAAACAATAAGTTACATACAGTGTATAAAAGTTTCAGACAGAAATATATAAAGATTTGTATCTTTCAAACTGCAGTTATAACAACATTTTTAATTTAGAAAATACAAGTTTAAAAGCACTTACATTACAACTTTATGACAAGACTGCTGTTTTCAATTTCTTTCAGAGTGGACAAACCAATGAGAAGAACACAACAGAAAGTGATTTCAACACGTTCCCACTCCACCCGTGGACCTTAGTAGAGCTGAAACTAATCTTTATCATTTCAATGCATCTGCTTTTTAATTCACTGCGATACTTCCTACAGCTCATAGAGCAATGTTCAAGTCATGTCTATCAGTCTAAAACCCAAAGACCCTTCATTTGCTTTCAAAGACGCAACTTTCTGCTGTTTATTTGACTTTTAAGTGTTTGACCTATGGTTGACCTTTTCGGCTTTGAAACGGAATGAAACGATTGAACCAATATTGAATTTGTATTGCATTTTTGTGCGATCAACTAATTGGTTTACTGCTCATCTGTTCAGCTGTAGCACATCTTAAAAAAAGGAACATGTATATGGTATCACACATTTCAAGGCCAGAAAGGTTCCTCAAATGTAAGGCAATGTTGTCTTTAGGAAACCTCTACCAAATGTAAACTCTGTATCTCACTGCATGGAACTAGTTCAAACTAACATCAACTGAAACCAACTAAAACTGTCAACCGATAGGGACAACTCACATTTCTTTGAGATGATGCTTCACAAAACTAACTGTCTTTGTTTTTGAACTCAGAACGCTTCCATCCCTTCTATTAAGAGCAGTGTAAGTAGAGTTATTGATGTATTCAGGAGTATTCAGGTTCAGGAGTAACGATAGAGGTGACAATTAAGACCGAAATCACTTCAATTTAAGTTGAAGGTTTTTTAAAGGTTTTGTTTGATTAAAAAAAAAAAAAAGAAAAAGTAAAAGAACAGCAGCAGACTGTTTCACCTTAACTTACCAACTCACTTCATGTCAGACCGTAAATGAACTGGTTTAGCGCTGCAGTATCAGCACCTCTAGCAATAATGTCATGTGAAAAAAGAAACACCTGGGAACAACATACTTACTAAATATATGATAGCTAAGAACCCAATTTAACGGATAATTCAACAAGCCGCCACTTTTAAAAAACTATAAAATTCCTGTACTAGCTTGAGTTCAACTGAGAGGGTGACGTTATCTGTGTGTTTTCTTGTGTTTTTGGGAAAACAGCATTTTATTGAGACCGTTTAGAACGAGCTTGCTGCACAAACGGAGTTGAAACATCCACATGTGCAGTACATAGGCAAGTACCAAAGTCACATGTGTCTACACTTTTTAAAGAAACTGTGTGCACACACACACACGCCCACAAACACACAAACACTAAGTGACTAGCAGCAGGTCCTTCGTCAGCAGAAATGAGACTGCGCTCTCAGCACTGTTGTAGAGGAACAACTTCTCTAATATTCAGCTCTTTCACTTCTGATATCTCTTTGTAAAACAACTTGACACTCTGCATGCACAGGGAGGCTCAGGGTGCATTTGAAGTCCAGTCAGGAAAATGGTTCACGCCAACCCTTGTGAATGTGTTCGCGTGTGAAAATCGCATTTTTCCAAGTGTAATCTCACAACACGGAGAGTGTTCTGTATGAGTGTTGCTGCTAATGGTGGAGATGTGACCCCATTTCCCTCACACCACTCAGCTCGACCTCTCGGCGACACCGCCATCTTTAGGCCTCCTCTCGTCTCTGGAGATGTAGGCCGATCTCCATCTGGTTCTCCAAACACTCTTTGAGCTTGTCCTCAGTCAGCGTCAGCCGCTGCTCCAAGATCGAAACTGTCTGGATGGAGGCAGAGAGAGAAAACGAGAGAGAGATAGAGAGAGAGAGGGGGAGGGGGAGGAGTAAGACAAAGACAGAAAAGTGGAAGGAAGGAGACGGATAAGAGAGTAAGAGCATGTTAGAGGGGACTGTACAGCATCAGCCTGACAGTAATGACTGTATAACGGGCGTGTTTGTGTGTGTGAAAGAGGCAGTTTGTGTGTTTGAGACAGATGTTGTGCGTGCAAGACAATCCAGCTGATTATCGTAGAGGGGATCTGCAGCCCGGGCAGAGTTTCTGTGTCTGGCACGCACTTTCTCTTGTTCTCCCTCTCACACAGTTGCATAAACACTCTTACGCACATGGAGAAGACAAGAAAGTTGCTATCTGAAAAAGGATGGCCATGTGTGGGTAGTGAGATCACACAGAGCGACATACTTTTCCTCCCAGCATCCTCCAACAGTGACAGTATTTGTCGTGCTTGTACACTGATCACTCTTTGTCGTTTAAGCTGGTTTTTATTAGACGTACTCGAGGTGTAACTTCCAGAGGTGTCATCCTTCATCTGAGCAGAATACTGGATGGATTTTCTGTCTCTTATTCTATCAAAGGTAAAAAAAAAAACTAAAAAAAACCTAATCTTCCCTTTACCATCTAAAACAAAGTGCGAGCATTAGAGGAATCATGCACGGGCAAGAAACGTTTATAACTTCCCAAGACTGATAATCTTAAATCTTTAGACTTACTTGCAGCTTCCTGGCTAAAAGAGTGCTTCTCCTCATCATCTTGGGTATGCTTGAAGAATACACGACCAGTTATTTGCTTGCACCATTTAAGAAAACAGCTGTAGAACTTTTTGAGTTCACGGAAAAAAAAACACAATTAAAAGATGGTGAAGACAAGTTTTACTGAATGACGACAAGAAATTAAATTAATCTTCTTCAGGAAACACTGCAGAGAGGCATATTAATTTGCTTCTAACTTCTCTGAACAGCTTTTGTCAATAGGCCTCAGATCCACTGTTACCACAACAGATCTGTTGATCTTGTACAGATAGTCGAGGTCCAATCATTTGGATCAGCGTTCTCACTTCACTTCGTAGTCACTCTTCTATTTTGGGTTGAAAAGAAGTTCTCTTTAAACACGACTTTACCGGAGCATTTGAATGAAGTACGTTACAGTGAATATAATCTACTGATTATTTGTAAATGAATCATCCTCTCTTTCCACTTTCAGACTTTCTGTGAACATGTCTGCTCGTCATTTGTGAAAAAAGTTTGTAGATCTTTTCATTTAAATCTTAGGTGGGTTACTTTCACATTCCCTCAGGGGTTTTCAACCTGTGCATTTTTTATGTACACATTCATCTCTGATTTGATTTTAATGTTGTCTGTTTGCACAATTAAGGACCTAAAGAAACACTAAGGTGGATACAGTTCCCTCTTGATATTTCATATGATAGTTTATTGAGCTAATGTCGCCTAGTGACAAACTCAATCGCAGCTATGAAACCATTTTAGGCAGTAGTACTTGGCTTCAGATTCGTCTCGGCACAGGAACCATCAGACAGTAAACATTTCTTCCTGCTGTCAGGGGAACCTGTCGAGATTTGGACCTGTGTGTGAAAGATATGTCAACATGTCTTGACCTGGAACTCTTTGGCTCACTTTGTGCCAGTGAGTGTAATTTTGAAATTGCTAGAAAGCAGAGTGGAGATGAGTCATTTATCAAAACAAAACCAGCTGTGTGAGAGACAGACACGGAAAAACAATGCAATTACGGCTCCTCTTAAAATAGTTCCGCTTTAACTGATTTGCTGGTTAGATTTGTTATAAAAATAAATGTATGCTAACATGAAGTTGTGCTCATTCAAGGCTCTAAATAACTGATCCTTTATAATAACTAGATTTATTTATATAGCACCTTTAATAACAGTACTCTGACACTTGTGGCACACCATCGCTTCAGCTGTGCCTCTCTTTCTACAAGTCATTACTGTCACTCGATACACTCAGGGTAATGTGAGTAACAATGTCATTGATAAAAGAACTTTGAACCCCCAATGTGTCTTTGGATTTGTAAAGAATCCAGACAATGTGTGATTAGCTGACTGAATAGAACAAATGATAACTCCATTACAGTCCCTTCACAAATTAAACTGCAAACTACAGAACTGTTGAACATCTACAACAACCAAAGAATATGTATGTTTGTATGTCGTACCCCTGACCTTCCGGTTAGGAGACGACCGACTCTGCCAACTGAGACTCAACCTATACATGTAAATATGGATATGAAATATGTACTGCATGAAAAGTCATGTATGTGCTTAAGCAGGAACATTTTAACCAAATCAAATCATAAACATTATGAGAAAAACCAATCGTTTAAAAAGTAATCATAACAGTGACCCCACATGTGGTGTGACCAAACTCATCAACACAAAAATCACAAACATTTTATCGTTCTGATTCTTTTAATCATCTCACTCTGATTGTCTTTTGTCCCATTTTAGTTGTAGTTTTTTTTTGTCAACCTGCCCAGGATGGGATGGGAGCAAATCAGCAGCTCGCCAACTCTGATGTTATGACCTCTTCCATGCAAAAATAAACATTAAATTAAAGTGTTAAAGCTATTCACTTATTTTGGTGTTTAATAGAGAATAAAAATCTAATGTCCTGTCCAGGTTATCCACTCTCTACTACTACGACCCGTAAACTGTGATAACATCTTATTAAGAATTCCTCATATGTCCACATGGAAACATGAAATGGGTCGAAATCCAGCTATTTAAAAAGAAAACCTTTTTCTTTTTTATGAGCACAGAATAGAAAGCTAACGCTCCATCATGATGGATACAGTATCACCTAAAACATTATCACTATCCTCCAGTCGAGGTTATCGGATGTCCTTACACCCCTACAAAGAGCAGAGAGAGTGTCACACAGGCTGTCTGAGCTGCTGGAGAAAGGATTTGTATCTTGCTGCATGAATGCATCATAGCTTTGTATCAACTCCAATCTTTGGTGCACAAGTAAAAACAGTCATTCTCAAACCCGAGACACCGTGTGCAGCATACACACAACTCGCCAGTCCAGCTGTGTTTGGTAATTGGCTTCATGTGACCCCAAAGGGCCACACAAACAAACACAAACACACACACACACTCAACAAGGCATGAATAATTAAACATGTAATGATGACGGAATTCACCAAGATTGTTAAAATCCCTTAGATAATCTCACACTCCAGCACTCTCCGCACACACACCAGTTCAACAGTGTGTGGGAGTGGGCGAGCGGTGTTTTCTTTTGGGTCATAAAAACATGATAAGATCTTTTGCTTTGCATCACGGAAAAGAAAAAAGTGGGCTTGTATTTCCTCTTTCTCTCCCTCTCTCTGCCTGTCTCTGTTTTCTAGATCAATACTAGCCTGTTTATCTTACCAACCTGATCCGGCGCCTGGTCCTCAGCCCGGACGGTTATTGGTGTTTGTGTGTGTGATCCTGCACGTGTCCCCAGGCAGCAGCAACATTATACGGGCATATAGTTTTCATCTGGAGTAGAAACCAAATCTTTACGCTCCTAAAAATAGAGTTTGCCGGTTTTTTTTCTTCTCCAGAACATATTATACTCTCCATCGCCCCGAGCAGAAACTGGCCTCTGTTACAAAGTCTCACAGCTCTGGTATGACCCACGCTACAATAGTCTGAAAATCAAAGCGAGAAGAAGACGGCCGTGTCAGTTCTTTTCTTAACACCTAACACCTTAACACCTGAATTCATCCGGAGTTTCTCCTGCCAGACTCCTAAAAAATGTCCTGCAAGTGAGCTGATGTGAGAACGCAGCAGGATATTCTCCAGAGAATTCACCTTGAGCCAATAGGAGGGGGTGGTGACGTTTATATACTGTGACTGCTGCACGGTGCATAGAGTATCTTCACACGACCACGACGATCTCTGTGCACATAATTAAACAGTTGTTCTCCACTCTTCTGTTAAAAGTGTGATTCCGTTGAACTACACACAGCATTGATATAAAGGCAAATATTCTCATTATAGCGTCGTGTGTAGCGGACTCTGTTGCTTCGGCCGCTACTTCCGCATCTTTATTTTTAACGTCACCCCCTCCCCCTTCTATCTGACAGGAATAGTCTCCAGCTGTGAGGAGCATATGTGAACAGCCAGGTCAGGATCGGACCTCCTGAAATGATCTAGATATTTTCAGGAGTGTATATATGGAAACAGCTTCAGTGAACTATCACAAAATTAGGCATAAAGACTTGGCAGATGGCACGGTAACATTAACTGTTCCTTAAATGATTTTAAACATTTAGATGACATAAAAAGCTTTCTGAACAGAATTCATGATTACAAACAGTTTAAATGTTAGTTCTTTAGTGTATCATACTTCTGTTCATTTTGGTTACATATCTCAGGGATTTTTCTATTACTCTTTAAGGTCCACTAAAGGTGAAATGTAATCGATAAGACTGTCATGGATGTAAGTAAGTAAGTAAGACTTTATTTATATAGCACTTTGAAAACACTCAGTTACAAAGTGTTTCACAAATAAAAGCAATCCAACAATTCATATGGAGATAATTTTTTCAGAAGTAAATCACAATGTCAAGCATGGCAAAGTTAAAATCAGGAAAACACAAAAACAAACTCAGCACGAGAAAGGGTTTGGGAGTTACATGAAAGCTCGTCTGCACAGGTGAGTTTGAAGATGCTTCTTGAAACAGTCCAAAGATTCTGCAGATCATGACGTTGAAAAGAAATGGTTTAATTCTCCTGTATCACTTTAATTCAACCATACGTACAAATCAGAGGCGGCTTCCAATTTCGTTATATGTCAAACACTGCGGTAAAAAAAAAAACGCCACAGTCCCTCAAAGAGCACAAGTCAGCAAAAAGATAAGTGGTTTCTAAAAGTTTAGAGCCTACCCTTGAATCATAATTTTAATCTTTTTCGGAGAAACAATTATAAAAAAAGTGCACAGAGACATCCTTCTTTCACTTTCTCCTAATGTTCCCTGAATCTCTAACTTCTTCTAACAGGAATCTGAATTCACTGAATTCTGTCTATATCCTTTCATATCTATTCTGACTAACACAAAAAAAGGGAACAAAGTTTTATTGTCGTAAGCTACTTGGTAGTTCTTGAGAATTTCAGAAAAAAAAGAATGATGTTAAAAAGAAGCAAGTGTTAATTAAATACTTTGTCACTAAATTTCCCCGATATGAGCTGAATCACGGTACACCACAGTCCAATGATTAGTGAGAAAGAGAGGACACTACAGTACAATATTCATTCAATATTATTCATTCAATATTGATCATAATTAAAATGAAGAATGTGAAAGAAAAGGATAAGTGTGAGCACAGCAGGCACATGGTGTTAGAGTCATGAATTATAAGACAGAGAGAGAGAGAGAGAGAGAAAGAAAGGGGGGTTTGAAGGGGGGAAGAGGGGGGGGTCAGACAAGTGAAAAACAGCCAGCACAGCAAACTGTGGCTTTTGGAAGCTTCAGTCTTATGTTGAATAATTCATCGTCTTCCCTCTCAGTCTCCTCCACCATTAAAGTTACAAAGCGCTGTAACAGTGAAAAATAATACTGGGAGAAAAGACGTGTAAAGGAGCAAGAATATAGTGCGGGAATAAATAATGTTGCTTTGTCGGGTTTATCTCCAGCGTATGGGCAGAGGTGAATTAAAATGTCATGTTGGTTGAAGTGGGACAGAAATAAGAAACAAGTGTATTTTGTCTCACACCACGTAGAGCTTTATAAATCAATACGAGTGCATTTTGGATGCAAAAACTGCAGCAAAGTCAGGCGGATCATGTCTCAGAAATACAAAGGGCTTGTACTTTATTTCACATGAATAAGCTGTCTGACTTAATGTGAATTAATGGAGAACCCACATTGGTTAAATTTGTTTTATAAACAAAATCAAGCATGTAAACAAAATTTTCATCTATATTTAATCAATCTTGTGCGTCTGATGGTCTGACTGAGTTGTTACGTCCTGTTTTTTTTTTTTTTTTTAGTCCATTAGGCCCTGTGTCTATCTAGCGTTTTGTCCAGGCAGAAAAGCGCTGGCTGTGCGCTGGAGAGCTCTTGCTCGAAGCGTTTGTGCGCTGAGAAGAAAAGCGATGCACGTCCGTCCTGTCTCTATGACAACGGCTGCTGTATGACCGACACTGCTCTGTTACTTCTTACTGTTTTTTTAATTTTATTTTAGATCCTTTATTTCCTGATCAGATACGGAGCAAAAAAGATGTGGGTACAACAAGACACGATCCGTAGACTGCAAAACTAAAGGGAATGTCATACATTTGGAAAAGAGCGCCGGTGACATCAACAGCACCTTTCTGAAAAGTTAAAAGATTTTCAACTTGAGCGCTTGGAGCGGCCGCACGAAAAAAAAAAAGGTTGAGTGCTCGGCAAAAAGACGCTGGGCGCTGCGCTTTTTCTCCACGCGGTTGCTTTCTGCTGTGAGCGCTCTCTACTCATTGAAAACAACTGAAAAAAGACGCTGGCGCTAAGGAAAAATGCTAGGTGGACACGGGGCTTTGTGCAGTTTACTTGTTATAAGCAGTTGTCTAAACTTGATGTGAGCCTCTACACAGGTTCACTGGTAAACTTCACTGTACAATTTGAAACTCTTCTTACAGTTCTTTTCAGTTCTTGGCTGTAATATTATGCAATGTTATGAAAGATGAATTGTTGTCAATTTACTTCTTGTCTGTCTTTTCTGGGGCACTTCTTTGAGGGGCACATTACTGCCTCCTGCAGATTTGTTGACTAATATGAAGCCAATCCAACATCTTCCCACAGCAGCCATTTCCCTCTGAGTGGAAATCTAAAATGCTGTTACAATGTTTTAATGCCGTAGTCCAGGTTGAAAGCCATGGATGTATCAAATGTGATCACCGTTATCATTTGACTCCTCACTTTTTAATGAAAAGACAATTTGTAGGGACAACCTGGAGGGAAATGGAGCCATATAGAAATATCTATATACAAAAAGAAATACAAAAACAATATCTCTGATATTTTGCTGCAGTTAGAAAGATTACAGCTGGTGTGATCTTTCAACCAGTTCTTAGCCAACATAACTAAGATGTATGTTTCAAGCCAAGAATTTAAACTTTCATATTGTTATAAGTAACATTAACAAATCCTTAAATTATCTTCCAGCTGATTCTTAGCTAACCGTAATCTACTTTAGTGGGTGGCTTCGTTTAATCCTGACTACCTCAGCTGTAGTTTGGCACTAGCTAATGAGATATAAATATGTTCTTACTCCATGCAATCTGTAGTTTCCCACTCAGCACTGAAGGTGAGAGGGGAAATGGCCGCCCTGTGAGCATTGTCAAAGAAATGGGTCACACATAGAAATGAGACAAAACGTGCGTTAGATAAATGCTGTGAGCTCCATATCCACAGGGAACATATAATACATATAAACTCTCATTATGTCACTGCACTTTTTTTCCCTCCTTGTTGATTTCACGTGTTTTAAGTTTTATAAGTTCATTAAATAACTCGTAAACAGAAGTGTGAAACTCTGTGTCTTTGATAAAACCACAGTGTAAAAAAAAGTCAATAAAAACACAAGATACAAGCCAAAGAAGCACCAACAACATCCTACAACACTTTCACGACTGGAAGTCACAATGCCACAGTAGAATAATCTTCTCTCAATGACCTTCAAGAGAAGGTCAGACAAGATGTTACAAATATACATTTATATCATATATAAAGAAAAGTCCTCCTGGACCACCATAACTTCCTAAACAGATGCTTAACCTAGTTTAAAAGTATTGATGGGTTAAAACCAAACAATACAAGAGTCAAAGGATTAAACCAGATACACATTCATCTGGTGTTAGGGCTCAGGTACTAACAGTGGAAGTTGGCACCACCCCCTGAAGGAGGGGTCAGCTAGCTGCCTGGCTGCCCTGAGCCAGAATTAAACGCTCCCACATGCTGGACTGCATCTTGCAACGAGAAGCAAGAAAGAAAGAGAAGAAAGAAGAATGATACAAGCCAAGAAGAAACCCTTTGAAAAAAAACACACAAACTCACACACACAAACACACAAACGCACAAGTCACACACACGAGAAGTGTTTGTGCCTCTTTGCCATTAAGCATTTACACTTACTATTGGTGAGTGAGGCAGAGTGCTGCCAGTGCTCATATATGAATGATGGATTCTCCTCAGGACACATTCACAACCCCAAGCTAAAGTCCTACACACACAAACCCACACACACACACACACACACACACACACGCACGCACGCACGCACGCACGCGCGCACGCACGCACGCACGCACGCACACACGCACACACACACGCACACACACACACACACACACACACACACACACACACACACACACACACACACAAAACCTCCCTGGGTTCTCTCTGCTCCATCTCATTCAACTCCTCCCATCTCTCCGCCCTCTTGTTTGTGCTCCTCTTCCACCTCACCTTTCTCTTCATCTGCCCAGGGTGCTCTCGCTCCTCTCAACTGTTTCTTTTCTAGCCGTAAACCATGTTCCACAGTTCAATTGTCACACTTAATGAATTCTTTCTTACACCAAGGCAAAAACACTTGGTGCTTTCTTTTCTACTTTTATGGATGTATTTGTGTCTTTCACTATTCTTTGTAGCATTAGAACCATTCTCTGCTTGTATTGTTACTTACCATAGAATCATTTCAGAGTGTATGTATACATCTAAAAGAAGAAATAGTGCATTATGTCTCATACATAATGTTTGCATTTTCTATTCTCATAGTTTTTCCCACACTACCTTAATTGAAAAATGTTCACTGTGAATGAACGGCGCCTAATCGGATTATAGAATCTATGTCCACAGCTGCAAATGTTTCATAATAAAGGCCTTCTATGAAGAGAAGGGATTCATGTTTTAATCATCTCTTTAAAGAGTGTGGTTACAGATCTTAACACTGAGGACAAAAAGCTGCAAAGCAGACACAAAACCAGAGGTTAGAGATACACAAACTCTGACCTTTAGTGAGTATTACTCGGGCTGTGCACGTGTAGACGGAGCACTGAGGGAATGCTACTTTCAAAATCATGCTAGTTTTCCAATATTACAAACCCTGCCTTGAATTCTGACAGTTTTCTGAGTTTTCTTATCTTAAGATGAGTCGACTAGTGTGAACTTAAAGTTGCGCTAAATCATCTCTGAAATTAGTTTTATAGAAAAGATACCTTACTAAAACAAATGCAAATAAAAGAACTGCAGTCATTTCATTTCCTGTTTTTGGATAGATCAGTTTAAAGGCATACGTTGTGACTGCAGTTTTCCATGTTGTTGTTTTTTTTTTATAGATAGGGCTGATACAGCCTCAAGTGGTTTGCTGTGTTCACCGATGGTTATTTCTCTCAAAATTTATCACTGATCACATCTAAAAAGCTAAAAGAATACTGACGTTTATTGATAAGAAGCAGATGTGAGGGTCTCAATGGATTTCTGTTTTGTTCAAGGAGCTATTTTTGGTCATCATCAGTGGTCTGGCTTTAAACTATGTCTGGCCTTCATCAGCCATGGGAGGAATCACACAGAGAGTAGAAACCAACCCATAAAGGAAGTGAGCTGTGGGTTGTGTGTTTTTAATTTCACTTCTATGCAGTTTATGTTTACTTGACTTGAAGATTAGAAGTTTATCAGCCTGTTTAAGTAACATCATTAAAGTTTAAATGTTTAAAACTTTTACTGTGACAGATCGGACAAACTTCATGTTTTGAGGAACAATGAGACAAAAATAGAAAAAATGTAAAAATGATGTGGCAAAAACTTAAACACCTCACAGTAACAACGTTAAATCTTAAAATTAGGTCTTTGTTTTCTTTGGTCTCCAATAACAACAACAAATAGCAGCAGGTGAGTTTTTGGATGCACTGTTTGAAGGAATCCAAACAGCATCCATCCCCACTGACAGTTTTTATTGTTTGTACTCAACCAAATGTCAAATCCATTTCCTTTTTCTTTGGATTTGTAAATATATTTGATGGCTCCTAAACTCTCTGTCATTTATCTCCTCGTTGTTTGTTTGCTGATAAAAAAAAAAATGTTACTTGCAAGTCAGTAGAGATTTATGAAAACAGTCTTCTGTATGCTCTCACTGTCAGACCAACAACAGCCGGGTACAGAATAAGAATACTGAAACTGCAACGGCTTTAACTAGTGTGTCATTGGCTCAATTACCATCGTGTTCACTCATTATGCCAAAGATAGTGACTTAGACATTTATTCACCTAAGAATCTTTGTGATTATAATTCAAAAAAAGTATGCACTTCAATGCATTTTGTATTCTAAATTATAAATTGCAAATGTTTCTGAACTGTAGTGATGGTTAACAGTAAACTGTAAAACTTGTGACTTTGTGCATACATTTGCATCATGCCGATCCAAGGATCACATAATACAAATGCAGAGAGCTAACGTAGGTAGAATATCTTTTTATTCTATTTAAGCTCATAGCAAAGTATGGAATTCCATTTCTGTTGCAGAAAGCATGGTTATCACATGTCAATTTTTTTGGAGGCAGGTGTCCAAGTTGTTTCATGTAGAGAATGGTTGCCAATGAAATGGTGCTATGAATGCTCAGAATGAGAGATAGACAGACACAGTCATATGTAGAGTAAGTGTAACATTCTGCTACAGAAGCAAATAGCCCTGAAGAGGTTGCTCTCTGAATAATTTTGCTCTTTAGCGAGCAGGTAGAAAGCAAGGGAAGTGTTTGTTCTGAACAGTGTGAGTGGGAGGCTCAGTGAGAGCACAATGCATGCTGCTTGTCATGAAAGATTAACACATACTCTGCTTACCTGGGTGAGAATATCCAGTTGACCTATGATATGTTCCAGGGTGCTGGCTAGACCAGCGGGGACTCCTCCGTCGGAGGCCTGAGACTGTGCTTGAACCCGCTGTGGGTCCTGAGGTAAGGCCTTGCTCTGTGTCTGCTGGGTGGAGGAGGAGGCGGAGCTGGACTGTCTGTAGGAGTGTGAATGAGTCGCTCTGCTGTGGCTGCTGCTGCGAGTGCTGCTCTGAGCGTGGGCGGCAGCGTGGGAGTCGTGTCCGTTTAAATGTTCAGACGGTTCAGAAGCCTGGAAATACAGAAAATGCAATTTGGAGAATTGTATGAAAAACAGGCCTACGAAAGCCTTAAACTGACCTTCATCTAAACATATTATGTACTCCATTTTCCCATAAACAAATTTCTGGTTGTATTCTATAAATCTTGACTTATTTATCTCAAGATACCAACCCTGGATTTCCCATGATAACGACTTAATTTCAGCTATTTTCCCGGGATCTGGATTTATTTATCTTTGGATTAAAAAGCTGCTTTTCTCATTATAAAAGATGAATTCATTTTCATATCTGGACATAGCAAAGCTTGTTTTCATGTGGAAATTTGATAATTTTCTGGCGATCTAGAATAAGTAGGCCAGACAAAGACATGGCTTGCCACCATTGCCCACACTATTGAGGTAAGTTGAGCCTATTTCTGTGTTTGTTTAGTGCTTTGGCAACTTGGTTATACAAGAAATGAGCAGACATCTCAAGAAAACAACAAGACATCATGTGTAAACGAAGAAAATTAAATGCATGGATACAATGGCCCCTTAAGGGCCTCCGTAGTTTGAGGCTGAGACAATGTTACTGGGCTCTTTGTGTAATCCCTTAACCACAACCGTTTTTTTTTTTTTTACATTTGTTTCTAATAAGTAACTATTTAAGCATATAAAATCAAATTATTGCTGCGGTCTTCTTCGTTAAGAAAGAACACAGGGTTGAATTACATCATTCATGAATCACAAACTGACTGTCTGCAGCAAAGTGTAAGTATTTGTACCATTTAGCGACAACAGTAATAATATAAGACCTCTTGAGACTTACCGGTACTCAGCTCATATGTCTCTACCCATGTTTTTGATTTTTGGTACGAGATTCATGTTTTGCTCAGACCTCCCTGAGGCTCTTTTTATGAGCAGGGTGTGTGGCCTATACCACAAATATTTGTGACTCAAATGTTTTTTGACAACAATGATGTTCATCTTGCAGTTTCCTCCTACGCTCCCTCCATAATTGCCAAACGTCAAACAGAATTGTCAACTCTTCACACACCATTTTCATCATCAGTTTTGAAGATGCCTCCACTACAGATTTCTGTCGGGTAGTACGGGTACAGATTGAATTCTCCCTGCTCCATCACCAGGGACAAACTTTCCATCTAAATCTTAAGTTATTTTAAATTAACACTGATGCGTAGCTGCATGATCTCCATAGTTTTCTCTGGGTTTTCAGAGTTGAATGAAGGTAATTACTAGACTGCCTGTTCATGTTGGGAAAGTTAAGCCCCTGTTACATTTAGCCATCAGTGTAAATGTCACAGAGGCGTAATAGTGGAGCCAAGATGTTCTGCCCGCTGAGCTAAGAGCAGAAGTAGTAACAGTAGTGTCAGAACCAGCAGGACAGAATGGCGCTGAGTGTGTGTGTACGAAATGTAGTCTGTGCACATAATATCTTCTGCATGAGCGTCTGTCCTGTAAGAGGCATTCCTCCTCTTTTACTCTTCTCGACGTTTTTCTTATTTTGTAATTTTCCCATTATATATACTTTATGGGAGTTTTTTCCTTCTGAGAGAAGGGCATATGCGGAACAGATTGTAAATATTTACTAATAATGTAATAATGTACTTGCCTTGATAAATTGATTAACTTTTTGTTAAACAGGCTGAGGTCTTTGGGAAGATTGAATGTTGATTTCATAAGGTACTGACTCAACTAATAATAAATAAACCTATATACTGTATATAAAGACTTTTTCTTAAATAGAAAATTACATCATTAAATCATTCATAAAATTGGCAACTGTCAGCTTTTAAGTAATCTACAGTACATAATGTAAATCAAAAATGTTTCATTTAACATGAACCCAGCACTATTACAAATGTTCACTTGTCTTTGCAGCTTAATCACTTCTCGCTTGAATTAATTTTTTTCAGTACAGAGATGACTGTTACAGAGTTCAAAAGGACTATGGAGTTAAAAGATGGAAACTGCTGAGTCTCTTTCTCAGAAACAGGCTAACAGGCTAACAGGCACAGACACACACACACACACACACAGACACACACACACACACACACACACACACACACACACACAAGTTGCCAGTCAGTCTGCCTGTGTTGTGATTAATTCAATGAGACATAAACACATGTAGGTCAGTGACCACATCTCTCCCTAACCATGTCTATGTGACTCAAAACTGCGTGCTCACATCTATAGGTTACTCCATGTTTCTGTCCGTCTCTGCAGACCTCTGTCTTGGAACATGGAGTGAGTGTGTGTGTGTGTGTGTGTGTGTGTGTGTGTGTGTGTGTGTGTGTGTGTGTGTGCGCGCTCGTCTTTACTCATTTTACAGTTCATCTACTAACACTCATGTTTGAGACCTCACTGCGAAAGTGTGTCGTTTCCTAATGAAGTCAGATAAAGCGAGCGGTCACCTGGCTAGATGTATTAGAAACAGACGGAGGTAACACGCTGACACTCAATTGGGAAGTGATTCACTGTAGTTGTGTTTTTTAGGCTATGAGATGTTTCTAAATACGTTTTTATCGATTCATTTCTCAATTCTGACAAATCATAAACATATAGCAAAGTTTAGTGGGACTCACTAAATGTGACATGACAAGTAGATGAAACTCACAGTGAATTTGAGCTTTAAAAAAGGGCTGTCGGCATTAACTTGTTAATCCGGTTAATTAAGGTCTAAAATTAATGCATTACTTTTTTTACCATACACCGTGTATAAGCTTCCAGAAAAGACACTGCTGCATCTTTAAATGTCTCCTTCCACTTCAAAAAACTTCTAGACAACTCAGAAAACAAGTCAAAAGTAATATCCGCCATACGACAGCAAACATTTCACTTTTTCACCGTTCTTTTGAGCGGTTTTCATTTCGTTTCTGATCCGTGATGAGTTTCTTTTTCCGAGGTTAAATTATTGTCCTAACCTTCTGTCTACCAGAAAGTCCTTACTTTATTTCAAAATAAAAGCAGGGTTGAATCCAAACAGCAAGTAAAGTACTCTCAGCTTAAGACAGTACAAAAATTCAAAATAAAAGCCTAACAATTTTTAATTTTAAATGCGAAATGATGGAATTTTGAACGTGATTAAAATGTGACTAAGTGCAATTAACTAAAGAACTTGAGCGATTAATCGTTTGGCAGGCATACTTTTCATTATTACAATATGGAGTAAAGTAGAGTAAACTATGTCATTCTCACATACTAAGACAGTCAAAGACACTCATAGCCACCATGAACTCATACATCTAAAGAATAAATAAGGGTTTATCTTTGACTTTAGGGCAGGATTCCCCTAGTCCATTAATTTCCTGCTGTGATTTTCTGTCATGGTGGAACAGAGATAGGAGTAAAGAGAGAAAGAGTGAGAGAGGGAGAGAGGAGACAATAGAGCAGTTCTGCTGAGCCTACAAGCTCCACCAAGACTGGATTAACTCTTGTTGAATGTACGACTTATAGCTTTGTATTAAAACAGCTGCTTAAACACACAGCGAGCCCTGGTCCCTACATAAACACACACATGCTCATACAGCAGTCATGGATGTGTGTGCGGATATGCAGAAAGCCTTGTGTTTCTTTTGAAGGCCAGAATAGGTCGGTGAAAAAAATACTTTAAACTTAAAACCGTAAAAGAGAAAAGAGGCTGCTGAAAATAAGGATAAAAGCTGCTTGTATTCTCTGAATTAGTCATAAAAGCAAACATTTCTAGCTGTCATCTGCAATCAAGCAGTAAAGTGGTTTTCTACAGTGTACCATTGCTGCTTTATTTGCCTTATTACATACAGTCCTTTGCGATGTGACACGTGTACATAGCGATGTTGATGCTCAAACATGATATCGTCTGGAAACTCAACACATCTTGCAACGCCGTAACCTTACGTTGAGCGAAGGGGAAAACCCTGATATGCCCCAGTGTACACACACACACAGCGCACACAGTATAACCACCCACCTAATGAATCACCTGGAGTGGAAAAACCAACGGTGGAAAATTTCCTGAGGCCCAAATTAAACTCTTAAGTCTGACACAGCGAGCCATCAATTTTCCCTGCAACCTGCATGAAAAACCATTCATCTCACATACTGTAGAGGAGGTGACCCACCTGAAAGTACCTAAAACCCGGTTAAACCTTAAAAAGACAGGTAACACATTTACGCATTAAATTACATTAACAGGTCAAAAAGTATGACATTGTTTTTTTACAAATATACTTTAAAGCAGGTGTGAGAAACCCAGTGGACTGCGTGGACAAACGTGATATGTGCGGTGTCATAAAGCGTATGATCAATGTTAGCATTGACTCCCCGTTTGGATAATACTTGTGTTTACCAAGCAACAGTTAAATTTCATATTATGTCTGCATGTCACTGTCTGTGAACCTTAGTTACTAATGATATATTTTTGCAGGAGCTCCTGAGCTCTCATGTCTTGAGTTTGAAGTTTATTTCAGACATGTGAAATAAATAAACAAAATAAAAAATAGAGAAGAAAAGAAAACAAAAAAAAAGGAGACAGAAAAAAGGGAAAGAAAGTAATATGTACAAACGATGAACGACATCATACAAAAGAAGCTCTCAAATATGTTCTATATCAATTTACATTACATATATATATATGTTTTTACATATAAATGATAAAGTTGAACATATATTGTTGTACCTAATTCTTGTAGGTTGCTCTGTCTGGATTGTTGGTGGGGATGGCCTGCTGCTCCCCTCTGTTTGTCCATATCCTTCTTCCTTCATCTTATCCCATCTCCCCCCTATCCTATTTTCCAAAGTTTCAGCAGATGGCTGTTCATCATGAGCCATCATTTTTCCCAAGATTTCTACCTCGTAAAAGGACGTTTTTTCTAGCCACTGTCACTTTGCTAAATGTTGCTTAGTGCAATGCTCACGATGGATTAACATTGGTTCTTTGTAATATAACAATGAGTAAAGTCTTTTTACCTGCTCTTTTGTAATATTAAAGAACAAAGAGTAAGTTATTTTAGCTGCGTTTTGTGTCTCTAGATAACTTTTTTTATGAATTGGCGCTATAAAAATTGATTTAATTGATAATCATACAGAAAGATGTAGCCCTGTAGCATGGCCAACAGGAATGTTACACTGAAAGTCAATTGTATAGGATGCATGTAAAATATGATCTTTATTGGTTAAATACAGCCATGTTCTAATATTAATAATAGACATAAAAGATACCTTGCTGTAGGAGGAAGAGGGCACATTCATGACTGGTTTCCAACCAAGGTGGACTTCTTTTTTTTTCTCTTTGTGCATTCACTGTTAATTTCTTCAGCCAATCAGAATCTTTTAAGTTTGTCCATTATGTCCTGTACAGTTATGACTTAGAGTAAGATTCATATTCTCTAAAAATCTCCATGTACTTCCTTCAAACTGTGTGACATAAAAATATACCATTTCCCAGTCAAAATGTAGACGCAGAGTGTCCCAATCTATGTGCAGTACAGGATCAGAGGTGATGATGAGAATAAGTCTACAAAACGATGATATTTATGCTCATGGTGTGGTTACTTTTGTAGGTCATTATCAGCATCTGTATTAAACTTTGAGTATGTCTTATGACTTGGGGTTTAATGTTCGAACACAGGCAATGACTGTAGTGTGAGTTCGATTTTCCGGAATAGAAAGAGCACAAGTCAAAGCGTTGACTCAACATGTACACAATATGTATTCATCTGAATTATGAATAACATCGTACAGTGCACAGCTTGTCCTGTCAAACACAGGTGTAACTAATAACACTAATCATGGCTACATCTCATGTACTGAGATGTGATGTGGTGCCAGAGCTCTGGCATTAAGCATACAGGCATACAGCCAGGCTGGCATGTCTGAAAGATCATTACTGTTATTATTAACACCTGTGTTCGACAAGTCGACAATAGAGCATTTACCACAGACAAGTTCGCTGCCCTTCAATTACCCTCTCAGTCAAAATATGGATTTTTCACGTACTGCTCAATTTATTAAAGGTGGGCAAACGGGTTGCCATGATTTAGTGGACAAAACTCAACAAATTATTTACAATGGAGTCCAGTTTGCACAATACTGACTCCATAGTGAACCCGGTATATTCTGCCATATTATTTGTTTACAAAAATGCACAACAGTAAAGTTATTGTATTAAACCATCCTTATATTGGATAAATGGTTGTGTCACTGACCAGTACATGTAAAGTTGGATGGAAATCTGTCTGAAAAAGAGAGGGACTTGTTGCATCTGCCAGAGCAAATAAAACATGAGCTTGCAGATTTGTGCTGTTGTTACCGGGGGTGTGAAGCAAAAACATCAAACTCCATAATAGCATCACTGGAAACATTTATTTTAGTGGCCCACCTCATTTTCCATAGGCACAAACCCCCCCATTATTTACAGCACTATAGACCCATGATGAGTATAATGTGTGTTGACACCAGCTGTCTCTATTCAACAGGCTTCCCGAGTGTTAATTAAGTGTGTGAGGATAATGTCTGTGTTTAAGTTCAATTCATGCAAGTGATACAGGCTTGTCGTTTCACTACTCTGAGCACAGATGGTATAGTTGGTGCCAATTATTCTGATCTACATATTTTATATAATGTGGAGAGAAAAAAAATCCATACATATTATGATTTTGCATGCAGAGGCAATCTATTATCCTTGCCTCCTATGGCTTCATCAGAATGATGAATTTAAGCATTATATAAAGACCTCTTTCTTTTTATTAAGTAGGTAAGGCTGGAGGGTGTGTATGTGTGTCATCATATAACCAGCAGATGTAGACAAATCTTTTCACCGACAGCTGACAAATCATTTAATTACAGTGGAGCAAACATCCAATGAAAAACTGCAATGATGCCTTTTGATGAATGAAGCCTATGATATAACTCGGCTCTGAGTTATGCCTCTGGTCTGGGCTATAAGGGAGGGTGTTTCTCACTATAGCCTTTCAGTAATGTCACTTAATCAGCTCATCACTTTCATTTTCAATCGCACCCTCTCTTGCTCTATTTGTCTCCATTGTTATAGTCTTCTCTCTTTTGTATGCCTCCATTTATTTCTTCCTATGTCTCCTGGTCTCTCTCTCTCAGTCTTCAGTGTAACAAAGATAAACAGGTGTCTGTTAATGCCTCAAAATCTTTCTCCCTTCATTATGTTCATGCCTCCACTTCGTCTTATTCTTCGTCTCCAGTGTTCTCATGTTGTCTAGCTCCCTCACGTGCTCAGACACTTTTTCCCTCTTGCTTGCCTCTCTCTCTCTCTCTCTCGTTTCGCTCCCTCCCTCTCGCATGTTCTCTCGCTCCGCTAGACCATTAGGTTTTCTTTAACTCTGTCGCTATCTTGTCTTCTTTAACACTCGTTTGTTTCACCTCTTTGCATTTCCCTCTTAAGCTCACTCGGTCGCTCTCTATGCTCTTGCTGTCAAATGAGTTCACCTGCTGTCAGAACAAAACCAAATGCACACACACAAACACACACGTTTTATTAGTGTGAGCGCCAGTAAAGTTTGATCTGCTAAAGCACAGTCAAAGCAGTCTTTTTTCATCTTGCAAACAACTAAAATAATGGTGAAGGAGATGGAGAACCCCCCCCCTCCTCGCTCTCCAATCCACATCCTCAAGCTGAGGCGAGCGGTGCACTGATCTGTGTGTGTCTGAGTGTGTGTGTTGAGCAGTGAGGGGAAGCCTGCTGTGAGTGTGCAGCTCGTCTGTCGGCACACGTGAGCAGGAGAGAGACCCAGATGTGAAGCTAGAGACAGGAAGGGGGGGGGGAACGGTGGGTAGGGAGGGAGGGAGGGGGGATGGATGTAGGGATTATAGCGAATGTGATCAGAGCGAGCTGATCTGCCTGTCAGCAATGGTTAGAACTCCCTCACACACATGCACACACACACACACACACGTACACACGTACACACAAAAAAACACACATGACTGCATCTATTCCGACACACGTAAAGATTTGCTGAGCAGTGTTGAGCTCAGACTGGCTTATTGTGTTTAATAAACAAGGCAAACAGGCCCACATGTTTCTGGTAAAGCGCCCATCACTTGCACATTGTCATTGAGCTTCACATCCAAGTACATTAAAGGATCAGAATATCAAATTAGCTGCTTATACGATCCCTGTGGATTTGATTCTGAGAGGACAGGGGCCATGGGTGGCCTTTGCCTCGGTAATAAACGCAGCATTACTGTCTCATTAGGCAAATGTCTCCCTGGTGAAATGTATTAGAGCCACAGGTGGCTGTGTGTGCATAATGAATATTTGACATAGCAAGGAAAGATGCTTTTAACACCTCAGTGACATCTGATGATAGAAGGAAGTACATGGACCTGTAGCTTCACGACCCCCAACCTCAAGTCTTGACCACCTATATATATAGGGAGGGGCATTGCAAGTCTTAGGATATTACTGTGTCACATGCACATCTCCTATTTCTTATCACAAATCACCTGTAATCAACTCTTTATCCTTAAAGGACCAATATGTAAATCTGACACCTAGCGTTTAAAATGGGTACTGCAGTCCAAATTCAAAACAATGTGAGAGCTGTCTCCCCCTGCCCCCTGGTCCCTAGAGTCGAAGTGCACGCAAGTCGCCATGTTGCGGACACTGAAGCTTCAGTGTTTAGCCAGCTCTGAATACGTCTTGAAACCTTTCTGCATTCTAACCTCTCTCTCCAATTTTCTAAAGCATTTCCAATATTTATCGTAGTTTTACCACGTTGCTGGACACAGAGCTCATTAGAAAAATGCTGAGTCTTTTAGGTCGAGTAGAATCAGTTATATCTCAACCAAGCTTGCCCAATTTTCATCGCTGCAAACCGAGGGGCGAGGGTCTGAACGACCGTGTGGGGGCCCCGTCTACTTCTCTGGTCAGCACAAAAACAAACCATTCCGCACCGGAATCGAAATTTAGAAGGAGAACATACTGGCTGCTGCTTTGTTGTCAGACAAGCCATGACTTCAACATAGCAAGTTTCCTTAATATCTGATGATATAGTAAGGTTGTTTTATGATTTAATTCAGTAAATGTCTTACATATCTGACCTTCAACGAAAAAAATATCCACAATAATTACCGGTACCCATAACTATTTACAGTTTCTTTTCAACCACTGACCAGATAAAGAATTGTGACAATTACAATAATACTTATTCGTCAGGTTGAACTTATTGTCTGCTTTCTATTTCAACGTTGGATCTTTAAGGAAACTGGACTTTAAGTTCTTGAAGATATTTTACTGCTCATCCAAAGCCGCTTGGATCACCCTTAGACTTATTATGGCCTGGACGACTAGAAACCTTCACAAAAAGTTCTCTATTGTGATTCAAGTCTCATTAGTGTCCCTGGATAAATAGTATTAATACTTACAGTTAACAATATATAGCCTACATATTTCTATTTCTGCTTTTGTTCCTAACATTTAACAATGGTTGTTTGTTTCCTTGCACGTACTTCTCAGTGTTTATAAAAGATACAACAAACATGTGAACATGTCACTTTGGACCGCGTCTCAACACGTCGTAGAGCCATTAAGAACACCTCTCACTGTACAAAAGATGCTCTCATAAGTTAAGTTAGGCAGGAGTTAATCATAAATATGCATGGTTGTTTGTTTTTCCATGGTTGACAAGTGTTTTGAAATATAAGTTTTAAATCTAGCGTTTGTAAATGTGAGCGACAGCAGCCAATGAAAGTCCTTTCATCCTGTTAGATGCATTCTTCTTCTCAGAAAATAAGACAATTTATAACTGCACATCAGATCCACTTATCCTGTCTTCCATCCAGCCCTCTCTCTGTTTTATACTCTCCTTTCAAACTCACAAAGCCTTAGAATAATCTTTCGGAGAGAGAAGAAAACGAACACATTAAGAAGAGAAGCTGGTGGCAGCTTTCCCCTCTCTGCCTCCTCAGGCAACACGTGTGCGAGACTCTCGGCAGTTTATGAGAGATGAAAGGCTGCCTGTATTAATAATAAATTATGAATGGCTAAATTATACATGAAAGGGAAAATCTAGGAAGCTAGTGCTTCCAGGTGCAGTAACTAGCATTACTTAAAGTGAAACAAGTGATGGAGAACTCTACATTGAAAAGGTAGGAAGAAACAACCTTGAACCTTGAAGGAGCTCAATGAAGTCAGTGTGTGTTTGTGTATTAGTGATTTATTATGCCAAAATAAACACGTATTACAAGAACATAATCTGAATAATAATTATACCAGTCCAAATATTTATTAATCATAAGCAAGAATGAATTAGTGTGTGAAGATAAAAAAAATAAAATCGAAAAGGAGTATCCTTTATTGTGCAAGTCAACTTTTCATGCATTTTTTATGACTTGATGTTTTCATTCAAGCAGAGTGATCGTCGTGGATATGAAGTCTGTCACTGAAGAGAATGCTTTCACGGTAACTACAACATTAATTACATGCAAAACATGAAGCAGAGAACAAAAGTAAAAAAAATTAAATCTCCATAAGAGCTTGTCTTCACGTCTGTATTAGTCCAAACTAATACTTTGAAAATCTGACCATCACAACTAGTGCACAAATATGATTTACCAGAATATGAAACCTTTGAATTTAACACTGCACTCAGTTTTTCTACACAATGAACTCATGGATCTGAATGTTTCATCATACTGTTGAACTGCTTTGTATCAAAAGCCGGTCTCATTATTATGAATGGCATCTTTTTGAAATGTCCCCCATGATAATATCATTATAAAGGGCCAAGGTCAGTGAACAGGCACAGTTTGGTGCAATACATAAACATCAAACAACAACCTATTTTAAATCCACACGTTCAAACCTCACTGAAAGTCCATCTTAGCACGCCTTTCATCTCAGATTTGAATAACTATATCTATATACTATATAAATATTTAACTGCTTAAAACAGGTAAATAAAGGAAAACAATTTCACTTCCTGCTGCAACTTTCCTTTCATAAGAAAATAATGGAGACATGGTTAACCAGAAAACCAACCACCATGAATGTACTGCTTTAAACAGTTCACTGAAGATGCAAAGCAAAAGTTCCTCACAGGAGCTTTAAACTGGATTCTGGTTTGATTAAATACTGTAACACTAAGAGTCAGCCTAATTTACAACACAAACATACTGCCTAACCTTTCTGAGAGGCTTTTCAATATTACATTTAGAATCTGATCCCCAAAAACAGAACACTAATCCATTGATTTCAAAAACATGTGCCCTAGATTCACACTGTATCTTGTAAATGTTGAGGTTTTTTTTTCCCTTTCTCTTCCTTTAATGCTGAAAGGAGCAAACACAAGATCTGAACCGCCTGGTGCCTGCTTTGATTATAAAGGAGACGTGACATATACTCCTGCTGTACTTGATTCCCAGTGAAATGGGTTTTTACAAGAAGAGCAGTTCTCAGAAGAGAATACGTTTCACACGACGCACTAATCACATCTCTCCACATGGCCCAACTGCCCATTTTCTAATCGCCCTTTGAGGCATGTCTGTAATAACGGCTGTCGAGTGGAAGAGCTATTAAAATCCATTTACAATTGTGTTTCACAGCAGCGGCAGAGACAGACACAGTCAGACAGAGACAAAGAAAAAAAGAGCCTGAAGGGGTCGATGGTTGGCATAAAAGAAGCTGGTGTTTGAGGGACATTAAAAGATTTATAGTTACATGATTCAAGCAAATGTGAAGGTGAGAAAAAGAATCACCTCTACATGCCTGATTCTGCTAAGCCTTTGATTACAAATACTTTTTTTTGTCTAATTACTCTGTCCTTGTTTATATGGTGTTTGTAACTTTGTATTCATGGTACAAGTTTAATTTTACACACTGGCCATTTTTTCTACTTGTCTACATTGTTTATTAAGAGTTCTGGGCTATTCTAGTTTTCCAATAGAGAGTAAAGAGAAGACAGCATCACTGTGGGCGGATCTTAACTTATACCAGGGAGATCAATAACAGAAAGAAGAGACGCTGTTTGTGTGTCTGTGAGATATTGGGGGGGGGGACCTTGGCTGTGCCCTTGTTGATGTAAGTAACACTGTAGCAGTCAAAGAGGTTGAAATCAAATAACCTTCCCTGAGGTTGATCCAGGCTATGACACCCTGTCCTCTGTGTGTGTGTGTGTGTGTGTGTGTGTGTGTGTGTGTGTGTGTGTGTGTGTGTGAGACAAGCTCTTTAAATAATTAATCATTCCTCACTTTGTTTGTCTCAAATCCTTTATGTTTTCAAACCTGATGGTCTGACCTGATCTTGTATTAACTGTGATTTGTTGTGTTTTTATTGTGCACTGTGCAACCAAAAGACACATTTACTTCCCTTTGCATGCAAAGGATAGACAATAAAGTCATTTCTATTATTTTCTATCGCTCTCACATATTGTTTGTATAATGAAGTGATCATTTGAGTCATAATCAAGCTAAAAGGTTAAATATTGGTTGGTTCCACCTGAACAACTGGTGGATTTGATGGTTGTTACTTTTAAGCATCATGGTCACCTGGATGTTTTACTGGTTACTAGAGTTTTGGCAAGTTCGAAAAAATGTCACCTTGGACTCGTGGAAACTGTGATCAGCATTTTTGTGACAATTTGCTGACATGGTTTGAGTGATTAATTGGTGGGAAAATCAATCTAAAAATCTATTAATTACCTTACAATGAAAATTACTGAACCACACAGATTGTGTATAAACAGTATCCTTCTCTAGTTTTATTAGATTTGCACATATGATTAAACAGTCACTGATAGTTTATTCAAAGGTCTGTAAATAAAACTGTGTTAAATAAACACTTCTCACTCAGAATGATCCAGCTACTAAGTCAGCCACAATTATAATTTAGATTATAATAAAAATAATTTGATTTTATGTTAATCTTTTACAGAAATGTTTCAGTATTTCTTTCACGTGGGTCCGGGGGGGGGGGGGGGGGGGGGGGGGGGGGCTCAGCTAGGGGGGAGCTAAAGGTTGTGAGGCAAGCACTGTTCAGATGGGCTAAATTAGATGCTGATATTTTGGATGACTCATTCCTTCCTATGTAAAATAATACATGAACATAAGTCACTCTCTAGTCATTAGTTATCAGGCCTTGGCCAGATAAAAAAAACTGAACCCCATTAAGTAGAAACTGTTATTTTTTTAAAGTTTAACCTAAGTATTTGAATTTGCACAATCACTCTCGGCTCTATTATATTTTTTCTATTAGAAGATATACACAGTAGCTAGAAAGGGAGCGGTGCAATCATCGCAAACAGAGACTCTAAAGACAACTGGAAACAGAGAATGAAGTTCTATTAGGCTTCCCAGCCTGGAAGGCCTGATTTGTATCATGTCTGTAAGTATAACTGATTTTGGCATTTATTGAGTCTTAAGATGACTGAGTCATCTCTGTTGTCAAATAGAATAAACACAGTTACTATCAGGAAAGTGTAGTGTCACGTGTACTTCAATGACATTGAGAAAAAGTCACAAATGTTTAGTATAAAGACACTGACATTTGATCTTTTGTTATCATTTAGAATCACCTGTGAGAAATATCTCCATGGTCGTTCGTATTTGAGGATGTAGTCGTATGTTGAGCACAGATTAATCATGGAGAAAAAAACATCCTGCGTATCAAAATGTGTTTGCAGAATAAGTTGCCTTAATGTGAGATATGGATGTAGCTTTGGGCAAAACTGCAGACTTCAAAGGAAGGAGGTGCAGGCAGGAAATAAATCAGCCACACTGGCAACATGAATTACTGATGGGTGTGTGTTTCTTTGGGTTCATTTCTCAGTCTAATCAGCACACATGCATGTTGATGTGTGCAATCTTTATTCATTAGGTGTTTTTGTGCTGTACAAAGATGTTTGTGTTTAAATTATAGTTTTCATAGCACTTTATCCTAACCATAAGACAACCCAAAGGAAATGTGTGTTTCAGCTGCACTGTTGAACCAAACTGAACTGAACTGCTCAGTGGAAACAAGGCTTTGGTAAAACTTCCCAATAGGTCCCAACTTTCTCTAGTTGTGAAAATAGAGACTGTAGCTTCTGTAGAAATCAGATATCTGTGGTTTCAATAGAACTGAGGAAATAATGATATGGGCCTGAAACCAGACAGTTACAGGTTATCATATTGTGCTCTAACCTCCTGAACTTACCTGGCTGAGGAGCGCAGATGGCTGTGAGTCAAAGTTGGGCTGAGAGGTTGAACTGGTTGGTGGTGTCTTAATGCTGGATGTAGTTTTATGCTGTAGTCTGACACCATCGCTGCATTCTGCACAGTCAAAGTTGCTCTTCCACACCATCACCTGAAGAGGGAACAATAACTTGTTTGCAGCACGAAAACTGTTTTATATTCTATTTTTCATTCTCTTAATTAGGTCTCTTGACTGTTGCTTTAAATAACAAGTCAACACACCTGAAGGTAGTACTCTCAGCAGTATGAGACAAACATGATGCTGACCTTTGGCTAACAATGAACAGCATGCTAATTCATCTGATACATATGCATCTTTTTTTTAGGCCAAGTTAGAAGAATAAGTCATCACCTGTTCATCAGAGCCACCAGAGGCAAAGTACTCTCCTGTCCTGGAGAAGGCCACACAGGTCACTGGACCCTGAAGAGACACAAAGATGAAGAATTAGGATTTGCATTTGTTTTAGTTGCCCTTTTTTCTGTCTTTCTTTTCGGCTGCTGTTTAGAGAAGCACACAACACTCAGCTTTGAAAACTGGGATGACCTTTTTTTTTTTTACACAAAATTATTTCTCAATATTTAAAAAGAAACTACAAATAGACTTATTAATAAAGACTTCAAATTATTGTTAGAGAAAGTCTACTGTATGCGACGGTGGTGAGGTCTATGTTGTATTCAGCTTATTCATTCACTTCTAAACTCTTCACACAGTCAGGGTGAATATTAGGAAAATCTAATGATTTTAAACTGCAAGGCAGCAATGAGAGTGTAGGTGTTAAAATAAAGGTGTAGGAGGAAGTAAACACTAAAGGGTTTAAACAGAACAGAAGAAAAATAGAATACATACTTACCTCTAGAAGTGATATCGCTATATATTGCATTAAATTACAGGACAGACGCTGGAGAGTTTAAGTGTTTTTTTCTTTGTGTCTACAGCTCATAGATTTAAGAAATCTCTTTCAACCTTCAGAGGAAAACCAAACTTTACTCTGAAGAGAAGCTCCCTCATATGTTTGTACAGGAGGGGGTGGACGTGAGGGGCAGTAGCAGAGCAATCAATACTAGAAAGCGGAGAAGCAGGTGGGGTGAGGTCACATGTGGTCAGAGCCAAAAACAATCACCTGAGGAAGTCAGGACTTTGGTATGCTTTGTGTGTGTAGAAAAGAGTGTTTTTTTTTTTCATGAACCTAGAGCAAAGACAGGCTTCCAGCTTCAAACAAATATCTCGAAATAACCCCTCTCTCTTGGTTTATTCTTTTCTTCTCCACCTCACAATGCAGAGTGGGGTCAACGATTAGAGCCCGGGCCCTCTGACTGTTTTCAAAGAGAAGATGAAGGAGAGAACAAACAGAAGGAAAGGAAAAAGAAACACACAGGGAGGCTGCTGATGGAGAGAGAAAAAAGGAGCTGCTGTGTCCTGCGGCTGGCACCCAGACAGGCTGGTTTGGGTGAGGAATGGTTTCCCAGAAGCACCTGAGAGAAGCAGACAGTGTCACTATGGCAACGCGACGGCCTGACAGACAGCGTGTTCTGTCTCGGCTCTGACTAATGCCTGCTGCCAGGCTGGCACTTGCCATGGCAAGACACACGCACAGAGAGAGAGAGAGAGAGAGAGAGAGAGAGAGAGAGAGAGAGAGAGAGAGAGAGAGAGAGAGAGGCTGACAGGGCAATGGACCTAACTGGCACATTTTATGTATAGGTAGGTAATGTACTGAGGTTAGAGAAACCAGACAGGCCCCACATGGTGCTCGCCATGGAGTTATGACTAACTAAATATGATTACATGATTCTTCTGGCTTTCATCTGTACACTGTTATTCATTTTAATACACCTCTGAGAGCATTTAAAAACATGCTACATCGGGTTGCTTCATAACGGTGGTTCTTGTTTCTGCTAATGATACAAAAATAGTGATTAAACCTTTTGAAAAAAACACCTAAGAAAGAAAGGTCAGGAGTAGAAACAAAGTCCTGTAGACATTGCAATAACAGATTTTATTTTATTTTTTTAATGAAATTGGTCCTCATATTTACATTCCTCATTTATAATTGAACACATTCAGATTTGCTTCTTTACATTACATGTGAATGACGTTTCAGAGTCTTTTCAACATGTTATTTTGTGCCGTTCATGTGCAGGTGACCAGCTCATCCAGTCACTTAAGACTAAAGAAAGCATGTGGCACTGTCCAAATGGTCTTATACAGAAAACAACTATCATTTTACCAAAAAAAAAAAGATTAATAATAATCATACTGAGACTCTGAGTGTTAGGGTGGTTTTTACACTGAACGCTGCCATATTATTGCCCGGTGTGTAATTTTAGATAACATGCAACTTCAGACTTCAAAGTAAAACAAGCTAAATCAACAATATTGCTTTCTACATAGGGTTGGGACAAAATATTGATGGCAACATATCGTCATCCTGTCTATTGTGATTGTTTTAAAATAAATGCAGCGTTATTGCTTCATGACGCCTCACGCTGGCTTTAATGTCATGAATGAGGGTAATGTGAACAGAAGTTAATGGGCAGAGTAGAAGCTGACAGCTGGATAAAGAAAGAAAGAAGATCTCGAGATAAGTTGGACAGCTGCGCAGAGAAGTTAAGAGATGAAAGCCAATTTCTTTTGTTTACAGAGCTGGAAACTTTCTTCATACAAAGTTGTGTATCACTCTGTGAAATCAGTTGTCAGACATGGGAGCAGAGAGACAAATTAACCTAAATTAGACTGATTCAACCCAGCCAGGTATGGTTCCCCCGAGGCGAGGTAAACAACGCATTTGTCAGATCCAACAGAAGAAAAACACTCCCTCAGAGCCCCTCATCCATTTACCCGTACTGTACATGAACAGAGTCAAGCAGACACAAACACAAATACACCTACACACCCACAACGAACAGATGGGGGTCTCTCCCATAGCTAACTATGCGACTGGAGAGACAATTAACACCTTGAGCACTCTCAGCACCAACAGATTGGTAGAGTCACTACTGAGCCAAAAAGAACAACAACAGAAACAGAGACAGAGTGCAGGAGATGACAAATTTGGAGGTGTGAAGAGAGAACAGGGAAAAGCAATTTTTTTTATGACAAAGAAAAGAGTCTTGGAAAGAACTCTAAGAGAGGCACAGGTAACACGGGGGGAAAGAAGAGGATAAAAGGAAGGCTACTTGTACAGAGGGATAGATAAACAGACGGACCACGTGTGGTACTGGCAAGCCAATGATTTCCACAACTAGCCAGCAAGCCAGTCCATCAGCTGTTCAAACAAACAGATACAGTCAGAGAGCTGACCAGCCAGCTCGTCCAGCCAGCCAAAATGTGAGGGCATTAAGGGCTGGAAAAAACAAGGGTGGCAGTGGGAGAAAATTAGGGCAGACGACGAAGAAAACAAGGAAGATAATTAAGACTGGTGTTGCTAAAACATCCCTCGAAACACAGCGGAGAAGTGGGTTAAAGTTGTAGAAGAAAAAAAAAAAAGGACAGGACGGAAATAGAGAGGAGGAGGAAGAGAAGAAGAGGAATGGAGGCAGAAAAACTGTTCAGTTTCCTTCCAACAACCCTGAGATGAGTCATTATGAGTGGGCTGCCTGCTCGCCTGGCAAGTACTAAAATACACCATGTACAAAAAAAGGACACACACACACACACACACACACACACACACACACACACACACACACACACACACACACACACACACACACACACACACACACACACACACACACACACACACACACACACACACACACACACACACACACACACACACACACACACACACACACACACACTTCAGACAATCAAACAACCACAAAGAAGATGTCAAACACACAAACACATAACTGTCCACACCAAACCCTCACGAATACAAACACAGAAATACAGACACGACCCATCCTGATCATGACTTACAACACTGCAGTGTCAGGCCTGTAAGAGGCCTGAATGGTATTCATTTATCAAGGTGTGTGTGTTTGCGTGTGTTTGCGTGTGTGTGCCTCTGACCTGGTGGCCGTGCAGTGTGTACAGTAGCTTGCCCTCTACAAGGTCCAGTATCTTCATTGTGGAATCGTTGGCCGCAGTGATGAGGAAATTACCATCAGGGTGGAAAGACAAGCTGTTCACGACTCCACTGTGGACTGGAAAACACACACAAACACGACACGTTTAAACTTAAGTGCAACCTTGTACAACTAAGAAAAAAAAAAGTTCAAACAGCACTGATTTTCTAAGGACTTGTTTAAATGGCTGTGAAATTAATACAGATTCATGTTTATGACCTATAAGAGCAAACCTAAAATGGAGGATTAGGGCCACGTTAAAGAAAAAAATTCATCTAAATTTACGAGATTAATCTCTGGACTTTACTCTCGTAAATATTTACGAGTTTAAAGCCGTAAAATTACGAGAATATAGTCATACATTTACGAGAATAATCTCGTAAATTATGAGAATAAAGTCGTAAATTTACGAGTTTGAGACCAGCCTACGTGAAAATGATGAAAGGAGAACTCTTAAAGCCTTTTCTTCTGCAGACATAACTTCCTCTAAGTGTGTAGTTTCATATCTGCAAAAGTAAAGCCACAACACAACTATCGGATATTGTTGTCAGTTATCTGTCCGCCTTGTTAAAGTGTCTCATGTGCAGAGCCACTTTGTGTCCTGTTCATCATTTTACAGATAAACAAGTCCTTGAAAGTTGAAGTGAAAACTTCTCTTGAACTAACTGTTTTTTTACAGACTACACAAGGAAGTGGCCTTCTTCCTTATTTGTGAACCCTTTACTAAAGTATAACAAGATGCTCCACGCTTGTCATTTTCGAACAGGCTGCTGCTGCTCTTCTGATATAGACTAAAATAATGACTTTATTCTAGTAAATTTCCGACATTAATCTCGTAAATTTAGGACTATCTCAAAATTTTAGATTTTCGTATTTCTTTAACGTGGCCCTAATACTCCGTCGTACAAAACAGACCATCAGGGACACTATGAGGTATTTAAATATTGTATTTTTTTTTTAAAAGCCTGTAACCGCAGGGTAGGTCTCAGACAAGATGCTTTTCAGCACGCTGAAGTAACAGCCACTTACACTACTTATATGTACAGGACAAAATCAACAAATAGATAAGATGCACCACTTTGTCTGCAGGGGGCACCAACACTGACAAAAAACGAAAAAGTTCCTATTTAAAGATATAGTTATGGAGGAGATACTGCTACAACTTTCTTTTGCAGCTGAGACATAATAATACTGTATATTATAAATATCAGAAGACCCCCCAAAAATGATGTTAATCATCCATGTGTTTATAGTAATCATTTGTATCCCTAAACTTGACGTCAGAGGACTTGGTCAGTCATAAACCGACACCTACAGAACAATAAAAGGTTCAGCACTTTGCTGAAGGACACCCCAGCTGGAGAGATGCTCACAAACATGTTGCCTGGATCCCACTGAGGAGCTCTGCAGCTGTAAATAATCCCATGCTTCAGTTGCTGTGTAACTTGAATAGGGCTCAACATCAGGTGTACATATTATAACATCTAATATAGCAGCTCATGGCAAGTAATCAAAACTTCCCCAAACTATTCTTCAATGAGGTGAATGGGTTCTTAGTTTAAGCAACATCAGGATGGCACACATAGGACAAGTAACATGCTCCCTCTGCTGGCCGCAAAACGCCATGACATGTTTAAATACACTAATACCTCTCAGTTCCTCCCTTGAGCTGTGTTTTATTTGCTGCATTTGAGGTAAAGCCTCTGAATAATAAAGTAGATGTCCACGCAGTAGAGCAATTGCCAAATATTTGTTCATCAATAATTCATTTTTCTTGTAGTATTTAATAAAGTCTACATTAGCTGCAGCCTCACTAAATGAAGAATGCAAAATCTGACAGCCTGAACAAATAAAAAGTGCAGCGTTTGTTGTTTTCAGGTGTTAAAACACTTGGTAATAAAACTCAATGTGTTGTGAATGAATGGTTTTGCTGTATTGTTCTGTTATATAATGTTTTGAGGTGTTACCTTGGTAGTGCTGCAGCATCTTGTGGGATCTGATGTCCCACACCTTTACAGAGTTGTCAGTACTGGCTGCAGCGATGCATGTTCCACTGGGATGGAACTCCACTTGGTTTGCATAACTTAAAAGAAAGACAGAAAAAACATGAAATAAAAGAAATAACGTCTTTGATACAGAACTTTATATTCATTATATCAGCAGATTAATTTGATTATCACAAAACCTTTACTGAAAAATGTTGGCAGGCAAACTGGCGCCAGAGAACACTTCTAACTCTAAGTATTATTCACCACAAATAAACCACAACACACTACGTATGAGACTTTTGGCTGGAGCATTTAGAGAAGTTTGTAATGAAAGAAGAGATGTTCCAGGGTTGGAAATTAGCACCCTTGACAGGCCATACGGGTGTTTGTTTTTTTGCATTTAAGGGGCGAATTTGCTCAACTTACCAGTCACGGTGGCTGATAAATAAAAGTGAAGTAACAGAATGATTTAAAACACATGCTTATAGAAAAACACATTTGTTATCCTGCCTTTCAGCCGAGGTTCATTTGCAGCTAGATCAGCTAAATGAGTTAGCCTCTGAGGACATGGTTGCAACTCTACAATTAATTTAGCTCTTTTAACTCTTACCAGCCTCAAAATAATAAACTGTTTAGGAGCTAGACAAAGAGATTGTCAGTATTTTCTGCACTAAAAAAAAAAGTGATTTTTGAATCCACCAGTCCCAGTGGCAGAAAGGAGAGAAAGTTCATTTCCAACCCTGAAGTGTTCAACATTGGATAAGGGGAATTTGACTAAGTCACTTGCTGATACATCGATGTAAATTCCAATGTTTTTATCTATAAGAAAAAAAACTTCAATGCAGCAGATACTGCTTTGAATTGTCAACATTTCACAAAAATAACAACATTAACAAACACACAAAAATATGTAATCTGCTTGTTGTCTCAAGCACTCAAATAACAACCTCTCTTATTAGTATTTTTTCTGTGCACCTTTTTGTGTATAAATTACTCACCCAGCATGTTCATAGAAAGAATGAATACATTCTCGGCTATTCTTGTCCCACAGCTTTATAGTCTTATCATCACTGGACGACACAATCAAACGATCATCAGGAGAAAACCTGCAAGAAATGTATGAAAAGTGTATTCAGAAATATATAAAAAGGTGTACTTAGAAATAGTAAAACAAAGAGCAATAAGTAGAAATATCTGCAGCATCAAAAGCATCAATGGCCCTATTCACATGTGCACAAAACTCCTGAAAGCTTCCTGAAATTATCAGGGAGAGCTGCATGTGTGAACACAAACAGATGAATATTTTTCAATCTCCTCCTGCCAAATTTCTCCTGCCACCCCGTCTTACAATTTTTCCAGAAGAAGTAAAGGTGAGCCGATGTGAGGATAGCAGCAGGAAATATTCTAGAAAATTCACTGTGAGCGAGCAGGCGGGTGTGATGACATTTATATCCTGCGACCTGTGCAGTCTAGTTAATTTATGAAACTGACTCGTAGTTTTTTTCTGTTGACCCCCATCCCTCCCATCCAATGGGGATAGTCTCCCATTATGAGGTGCATGTGTGAACAAACAACTAAGATTTCAGGGGCATTTTATGGAAACTATCAGGAGTGCACATGTGAAAACGGCTTAGTGCGCCTTTGTATGTTTTCTCGTACTTGGCACAGCGGACCCAGTTGATGTGCTGGTTGAGAGAGAAGAGGAACTTCTGCCTGTGAACTGTCCACACTTTGATGGTCTTGTCATCAGAGGCTGTGACCAGAGTCTGTCCATCGCCAGAAAAGTTAACGCTGCGCACAGTGGCAGTGTGAGCCCTGAAAGCTGTTGACTCAGCCTTCCTGTAGAAAGACACAGACACACACACACACACCAAGACAACAATACAGTGAAAAAAACAAACCACAAAAAAACAGTGGGTGTTGAGAAATGTGTGCTTTTGTTATTTTTATGAGTCACTGTCACTGTCTTTTGTGCAAATTTTCTAATTGAAAACAATAATAATGACATAACAGAACTCACATGCTAGGAACCCATAGACGTACAGTCTTGTCTCTGGAGGCAGAGGCCACTAGGTGACCTGAGGGAGAAAACTGAATGGACATGACAGCATCTTTGTGTCCATCAAAACGATACGCTCGCATCTGAGGCTTCATGTTCCAGATCATCACACAGGAGTCCATCGAGCCTGTGGCTGGAAGAGGAGGACGCAGAGGTGAGTCAATCAGAAACACTGTGTATGATCCCAAGAAACATAGACAATAAAATAAAAAGAAATCAGTAAACTGGTGATAGGAAGAAAAACAGAGAAACACAAATACATATGAAGATATAAAGTTTAAGTTACCGATCTGTTTCATGTTGCAGCTTAAGTCCACACTCGTCACAGTCTCCCTGTGGCCCTTAAAATGCCTCTCTAGAGTTGGATCGGACTGAATGGGGGAAGACACAAAAGATGTAGAGCAGCTGCCACATATTTAAGCCTATGAAAACTTGTTTCTTATTTAAAGAATATGAAGTTCAACCTCTTATTTTTGTATGCTCAACGATTACAGTGACAACAAGTATTGTAAGATTTTAGTTCTTACGCTCCCTCCAACAGTGTTCAAACATAATGAAACATAATGAAACATATAAATATGAGGTGTGCAGTATAAATAGGTATAATGTATAAACTGGTTTAAATAGTAGTAAGAAACGAAATAAGGCAAGTCCAGTAGAATGTTTGTACAGTACCAGTACAGTGAGTAAAAAAAAAGGATAAGATTGCAACAAAGTGTTATTGAAATTCATCAGTCAAAACAAATAAGTTAGTTTGAAATCTAAATGGAAATCTGAAAGGCGTGCGCATAAAAAAAAGAAAGTATTTTTATATCTCCATGTCACCTCCTGGGCTCTGTACAAATCGGAAGATAGTTGAGTAAGACTTAAACTTGGACCCAGCTAAAAGCGTGGTTATCTTGGGGAGGAACCAGAGGAAAATGAAGTGAATCCCTGGCCAAATTTAGGAGGCCAGTTCAGCTTCAAGTGCATCAGAAACAACAGCTTTATCATGCAGTGTAAGCCCCATACAACATTAATATATGAATATCTAAATTAAGAGTCCCGTCTAAATTTATATATATATTAATCCCCATATATTTGTCATTTTTGCACTGCACAGGAAGGAGATCATATTATATTTTTCACCCCCACCTCCTTCGGAATGAAAGTACTCCAGTCCTCAATTCTTTAAATAGGATTTTTTTTTATTTTTATTAATTACTTTTTCATTCTAGATTCATGGGCCAGTAATTTTACCTATACTAAATTGTACTCACAGTAAATGTAAATGTACTTTTAATTGAGTACAGTATTCTTGTACTCTTTTTGAACCCTAATTTTATGAAAATCACTGGTTTGAGTTTGAAGCACTAAAGCCGCGGAGTGTAGCCTACTCGTATTCAGAGAAAAGGGGGGGGGTGGGGGGGGGGGCTCAAGTTTTGCTGAATAAAAGCATCCTCACTTTCCAAATCACGCCACAGGAGGAAGCACGTCAAACGCAATTGATGTCATTGAACCCCCTGCGTTTTGCCTGCCAGGCAACAGTTTGTAATTTGTCGCATGGTTACAATGTATTTTCTAATATAATTAGCTCATTTGAAGAGGTGTTGCTGTGAAGACAAGCACCAGTCTGGCATAATTTAAGGTTTTGGTATATACATTCTACCTAATGATGCAAATTCTGTGAACATCCCGACAGGAAGGAAATGCTGCCTGAGAGACTATGCTCAGGGTGATATGTTAACCCATAGTAACGCAGGGAGTTACCAAGGAGACGCAGGCGGAGGTGTTAGCAACTGCTAGCAGCTAGTCTTTTCAAATACTGAAGACTAGAAGAGTACACCTTGTTTGTCCGCCGCATGTTTTTGTGTAAGGACGCGTTTATGACATGGCCGAGCTGCACATTATTGGCCAGATCGTAGGGGCAACTGGTTTCCCACAGAACAGCCTTTTCTGCAAATGGGGAGTTCACACAGGAGGAGCATGGCGTCTCCTCTCCGGGCTGAAGGAGGGTCAGACCCAAGTGGATATTCCCCAAACAGGAGACATGGCGTACTGGAGTCACCCCATTGATCTGCACTTCGCGACCAAAGGACTCCAGGGCTGGCCAAAGCTTCACCTGCAAGTGTGGCACCAGGACTCTTTCGGTCGCTGCCAAATGTACGGTTACGGCTACTGCCACATCCCGTCTAGCCCCGGACATCACCGGATGAACTGTGTGACCTGGAGGCCGCTCGGGTCTTGGCAAGAGCAGTTGTCGCAAATGTTTGTCGGCGGAGGTCCTCAGTTACGGAGCCCGGATCTCGTGTACAGCGGGGCGGACAGATACAGACTGCACACCGAAGCCATGGGAACTGTGAAGCTGGAGCTGGGCATTATAATGAGACACTTTGACAAATATGGCGTCGAGAGTTAACATGAGAACAATTGAGGAAAAAGTTATTTGTCGTGCTAAATGATTGTCTGACCCGTTTTAAGTTTTGTACTTCTAAAACTATTCCATTTTATATATAATATTTGTGTAAATAAAGAACACTTTGTCGTAACGAAGTTGGTTCCATGTTGATATATACTTTTCTGTAGACCTAAGACTAGATGGGATCATGGTGGGATTAGACCCCCCTGCTAAGTGCAAACTAATACCTTAGACCAGGGGTGGGCAACTGGCGGCCCCCATCAACCCTCAACATGGCCCTCAGGTCGATTAATTGGAAACATGACAAAATCTGCATTGAAATCATGAAAACCAGAAATATGTCCATAATAATATTTGATCACTGGTATATGTTGAGTTAAATTTGAGACATTATTGACTGTAATCGTTTTTGTATCCTACAATTTGGCCCCCCTGGCAGTGAGAATTAAATGAATGTGGCCCTTGCTGTGACTAAAGTTGCCCATCCCTGCCATAGACTGTAAATATTGGCTAATACACGAAGGGCAACCATTAAAATGTATATTAAATTCCTATTTTTCAAAAGGGAGAGGTCCGATCTCTGCAAAACATTACATACTTTTTATTATTTTATATTTGAAGGTTAAATTATTTTAAATATCTTGATTGATATTCATTAAAACAGCTATTGGTAAGGTATCAATAGGATGAATGTTGGAGATTGGCGTTATGGCCAAATATTATAAATGATAGCCTATAATTATAAGCTGTTCATAAAACAGGGTGATGTAAAAGCCGAACAATAGTTGAGTTATATCAGTTTAATCAATTAATTATAGAGTAGTTCCACAAATAGATGAAATTTTAATCTTTTTAATTAACTGGTTCGCATTCAGTTATATTTCATAGGCTTTGTTACACAGACAGACTTCTCATTTTTTTATCAATACACCGAATATATTTTAGTTTTTCAATCTTTGCATCAGACTTGTAAAGGTAGCAGGAAGAGTTTATCAGTTCATAGATCAGGGGTGGGCAACTGGCTTCCCGGGGGCCACATGCAGCCCCCATCAACCCTCAACGTGGCCCTCAGGTCAATTTTTACATATCGATTAATTGGAAACATGAAGAAAACATGACAAAATCTGCCATGAAATCATGAAAAACAGAAATATGTCCATAATAATATTTCACTGGTATATGTTGAGTTAAATTTGAGACATAATTGTCTGTAATCGTTTTTTAATATGCTACAATTTGGCCCCCTGGCAGTGAGAATTAAATGAATGTGGCCCTTGCTGTGAACGAAGTTGCCCCTCCCTGTCATAGATGATTGAAAATGCAGTCAACTAAGACCATCAAAAGAAAACAAATTAGGAACCTTAAAACAGGCAACAACACTTCACTATTCAGCAGCATGATAGTTTTATGGATCATCATCCTGTATCACAGTGATGCCTTTTATTAATGTTTAACAACCAGTAATAACGTCAAGACTCAATCATCTTTGTTTAAACACAAGTGAACAAAGTAAAAAAAATAATGTATTTATTTTTTTTACATCGTGTGACACAACTAAGTAGAAAACAAAATACAAAGGTAAACATCCCCTTTACAGTCTGATGAAGATTTCTGGACAAACACTGTAACATTTCTGACATGGTTTATCTTTTTGTCCCACTCACAGCATGCCACTTTACCAATAATAATGTCACCCACTAGGTAGCTGTAGGTTACCATCAAGCAGAGCCTAACATGACTTTAACACCCAACTTCAGCTTTTGAGACACAAGAAACGAGACATCTCTCACAGCTAACAGGTTACTTACACTCACCATTGTAGACTTTAAACCGGAGCCGGTGAGGAAGACCTTTGACTGTTGTAATCCTTACTGTGTTTCACCTCTCTGCTCGCCGGCTGACGATATCTTAAAATTAGCTTAGCTGCTACTTGCTGACAACAACAGTGTTCAGTTTACCCGCCGCGATTGGGCGCTGAGCGTCGTGTCCAGCTTCTTAAAGGGACAGGCGCACTTGTGGATTGAGATTAAATAAAACACACACACACACACACACACACACACACACACACACACACACACACACACACACACACACACAATATTGTGCGATTCCGGTTGCGTAATTAAAAGGTCATCGCAGAATAATAGAGAGTGATTAAATCTTTTTTTTTTTTTTTTTTTTTTTTAGAATCATCAATTTAGATTTTATTTAATTTTATAATGTAGTAGTGTAGCCCCACCGCCAGATGGCAGCCGTGTAGCATTGATCGAAATCTTTCCCATTACAGCTGATGTAGTGGGCGAATCAGGGGCGGATGTCATATACTAGTGTTGATGGACTTTCTCCTTGCAATTTGGCGTTCTATTTTAGGTTGCAGACCATTTATTTGGATCATGTTTTAGATGTTGACAGGGTATGTTTATCAGGATGCAAATAAGAAATGATGTGAAGTGTGCATATATCCAGGAGGACTGAAGCGTGCAGATTGGTGTAGCTTGAGAAGCTCATTTCCTGCTACTTCTTACTTCTACCCCGCTACATTTCATTGATGGTCTACTTATTAATGGACCATTTTACGCCAATACATTTGTCTAATAAATGTAAGAAGTTTTTTTTTTTTGCTTAGACCTTCTATACAGCAATTCAAATTTAATACAAAAATAACGCAACAAATAACTGCAAACATGAAATAAAAAGTTTTTTAGCATTTGTTTTTTATCTTTTAAGCTACACTTTTATGCTGCTCTTAGTTGAAACTCAACAAACCAGTTAAAATACCCAAGTCTTCAGTTTCTGACTTCAAGGCACCTATAAATAGTCAACATGTAGTAAGACATGTCAAATGAGGTCTTACAACAGGTGTTTTTTTTTTTTAAAGATGTGTGCTGGCTTTCTGCCGATAGAAGAAGTTTGAACATAAGAGAAATGATTGGTTAACAATTTCAGCAAAACAAAAATCGGAACAAGGCCTTGCATATGTTTTCTTAACTTGTATAGATTGTCTTGCAACATTAAGGTCAGGACGCCAGAGTTAATTCTCATTGCATATAGGCCTTTAATTTAATTTTTGTCACCTTAAATACTCAGTTTCCTGTTCAGATGCTTGTTAGAATGATTTCTGGGTTCTGTATGCATCTTACCACACAAAAACAGCTTTGGGGCATTTCTTCATTGTTCGATTTCAGCATGAGTGACAAAAGGACACATACCAAGTGACTTCCTTCAAATTTTTACGCAAACAATATAGCCTTTTAGTCCAGTCTTGCTAAGCTAATCCTTTTTAAATAAATAAGTTCTTCATATTCAATAGTTTTTTCTCTTTATTTATTTGATAACTTATCATATTTATACTATTTTATTGTATTGTGGCATCATTGTTGACTGTGGCTAGCTGTTAATGTACTTTTGATTTTAAACTCTATGCTAAGATAGCTTAGCCACTTGGCCCCTTTATCTCTGTGTTAAACAGAAATCATCTAACTCTCGGTAAGACATTATAAATAAATAAAAAATGTCAGAGCTTTTTTCGAACTCTCCTGCTACTTGTCTCGACAGAGTTGAAATTATGGGGCAAAAACAAAAGATATAACAAAACATCAATCTGAACACTTTATCTAAATTACAGTTATAGATAGAATTCTGGTCTTATGTGACAATTTATCACATGTTACATCAAACCTGACGGCCTTTATAACAGCCCTGTGATGCTGAGATAATAATGCGTGTGACTTATCAATGACAACACATCCTTTCTATAACCAAATCCTCTGTGGGCTGTTTAAGCTGGACGGTTGCTGTGTGACCGAGCCAACAATGCCATCTACAAATATTGACATAATAGTCCTTCCCTAAATCCAAGTATTATAGTATGTCTGGCTGTAATTATAATGTTTTCATGTTATTTCTTTACACCACATATAGTCATGTTTCTGTTTTAAGAACGCATCATAAAAACAGGTGCTTTGGTAATCCAGGAGACACTTATCTACAAAGTTAAGAAATCACACAAAACCTCAGAGAGATACAACAAGGCCTGAAACGCATTTATAAACCCTCTGAAACTTGCTTGGACCATGCAGAGTTCAGGTGAGGTTTTGCATCATTTTCTACATTTTGGTACCTTTCCAAGCCATGCTTAATGTTATGTTTCATTAAGTTTTAATGACAAGCATTTATGAGATTAATAAATCAATTGACAGATAAAACCCCCAGGAAAAGTTCACACTTATTCCCAGAACTCTTCTTGTTTCACACCCTTTATATTGAAAGTATAAGACACACCCTTACAATGCAACACATATAATTAGATGGGAACATTTGATATTTCTTAACACATGCCAAACCAGTTGTTCCCAGAAGATGATACTTTAAGGAAGGAGGAAGAAAAAAAAGCAGATGATCTAGAATCCTCTTAACCACAACACATGATTCATATATTCAGTAGCCATAAAGACACTTGAGAATTGTAATTTAACAACACACCTTCATGTTTTCCACAAAAAACACACAAACAGAGTGAGTTTCTTTCATGCTAATCATGGTTCAAAACCTTCACCTTTATCTAAGGTTACACACCTTCATATTAAACACTCATTTTGTATCTGAACACGTTGAAAGTGTCTGAGCGCAGAGCAATTCATTACTTATTGTTGAAGGAAAAATCAGTATACGGAAGCGCTTCCTTTTTCAGGAAAAGAGGAAGTTTTAAATGTGATATTAGCTTTTATCTTTTGCCTTTGAGTCATTTATGACTGCTATACAATCTACAAAGGAGTCATATCTTATCTCCCTTTCTGCAGACTTTCTAAATGATACATTTTTGTGAAGTGAAGTATTGCTTTGTTTGAAAAGCTGCATACAGACACTCAGCTCATGTAGAAAATAAGCTAGAGGATGTGACGTATTAAACTGGACCAAAACAATGGAAACTGGAGAAGACCTAGCTATCCCATTTCTGCCGAGGTGTTTATTTCAACATCTCCTATATGCTGGCAGGATTGTATAGAGAATGAAAACTTGTTTTTTAACAAACAGCTGGACGACAGAGAGGACTTCTCTCTCTGAATTTTGTTGGCTTGAGCAGCTAACTAACACATTGCCTCAAAAGTCTTGTCACCAGAAGATAATTTTTTTAGCATGTCTCCTCTTTGAACTGCACCAGAGCAACGAGGACTGAATCCTCTGTACACGAGGCAATCTGCTCTACCCACTGAGCTAAACCAGCTCCCAAGACTTCTAAATTTTGATCTCAGTTTTTTCTTTATTAGTTTGAAGTTTTAGTTTGAAGTTTGATTTTATTATTGTGTCATACAAACATTTATAAGCCCAGCCTGCATGGACTAACATGACACCATGGAATTTGAACGTTCAGAGAATGCTTAATGAGTCCATTGATTGTCATGAAACAGAAGACAAGAACGACAACAAATCAAACACGGATTAAACAGACTATCTTGTCTTTTTTTACAAGCTTGTGAGACAAAATGAGCCAGCTTAAACTCATCAGACTTAAACAGCCATTCCAGCTTTGGGTTAGGGTAAGGTCAGGCTAATTGTCAAATCAATTAAGAATTTTGCCTCAAACCCAAGCTGCCATTATTATTGCCTTATACGGTTAAGTTGATATATCTAATGTGAAATGATTTCACAACAACAACAACTTCTCTCACTTAGAAATAATTAGTGTGAAACCAAGTCTGTCATGTTAAACTCTACTGATGCTGCACGCTCTCTGACTGTACCAGAGTCACACACACACACACACACACACACACACACACACACACACACACACACACACACACACACACACACACACACACACACACACACACACACACTGAGTCTTACATTTAAAGACACATATGGTGACCTTTAGAAGAAGAATCCTGTTTATTGACCTCTTCTGAAAATAACAATACATTTCCATATTGTGGTTTAGATTTGTGAGAAACATCCCTCAACATCCCGCTGTTTTTTCTTTTAATGGCACGCCTTTGTTCTGTCAACTCAACAAAGAATTCTGCGCTTCATTCTTCCACAGCTAGAAGGCCTGAGAGTTAGGCAACATTATAGAACAATGCTGCACTGGCTGTGAGGTATTTATAGAGACAAAGGAGAAACAAGCAGCTCATGAATGAGGAAATATGACGATGATTATAATGAAGTGAATGAATGCATACCTGCATTATAACAATGTTGTTTGTTTCCATTTGACTTGCTCAAAACAAAAGAAGAACAACTTCAAATATGTCTGTAAATGTTCTTTATTGCCACATAGGCAACCCCAAGGAGTTAGGCCACATCTGCTCCATGCATGCCCTTTGAAGAGCTTGTCAAAAACACAGATGGAATCAGTGAAGCTGGTTGGTATGTGTTGATTGTTTGACTTCTTGTGTGTATAATGTAAAAGCACATATGCGCATTTAGTTTATTACACCAGGTGCATAAGAGTAAATATGGACATGGAAGAGAAGAGAAAACTCCTGCACAATGTCCTCTTCACTTCTGGTTTCACCTTTGTGTCGGGCTAGACTACTGCTGTTTGCTTGACCACTGAAACTTATGTAATGTCTCTGCTCATGTCAAAAATCAAAGGTAAGACTGAAGAGTAACTCAATAACAATCTTAGCATTTAAGAGGAACCAACCAGACCTGTTGTTTTTTTCTTTGATTAGTCAAATAAAAAAGGTCAGTTGCAGTCAGAGGCTTGTAGACATCATAGCTATGTACTTTGTTTAACAGAACAAAATAAATAAAGAACTCAGTTCAAATATTAACAAGGCTTATCACCTCTGTACACACAAACACAAACACACACACACACACACACACACACACACACACACACACACACACACACACACTCAAATACAGCATGAAACCCCCTAGAATGTAAACACGCAATTCAACCTCTATAAATCTAATCCTGGTAAGAAAAAAAATGGAAATCTGATAAGGCCAAGGCGCCAAAGTGTTGAATCTTTACCACACATGGTAACGATCAGATAAAGGTCTCAAAGACTACACCAAACAACCAATAAATAGCATTTATCTTGTAATAAATGTGGTTTGAGCCGTAGTACTGAGGGCAGAAAAGCTTTAAATGTCGATGAATTTGGAGGACAAAGTCTGTAACGGTAGCTTTATTGGGCTCCTTTTTGCTGCAGGCAGGAACAACTTTTTCTTATCTTTGTGATGATTTCTGGCAAGGAATTAGGGAAATACACTTTAGATTCCAGACTTATATCCTTGTTTGTCTTCCTTAACATAAAATAATAAAAAAATGGAGGTGGGAAATTAAGTAAGAAAAAGCAATGACCCACATATAGTGATGCCACCTTTAGCCTCGTTTATGAGGGTATGTGTTCAGCGTCTCTGTGACCTGTTTGCCCGATGCCTTTTTACCTGCAGAAACAAGATGGCAGCATGTTGGACACACCCATGATATAGAGCAAAGTTATCATTCTCTTGGGCTTTAATAACTTTTCACTTAGAACTTTTTAATCTTTAATCTCTGACGTGCTTTGCACCAACATGTTTGATCATGAAATCAAACTAATGTGTGTCTCTCCCTTACTTCCCAGGAACATAAACAGATGTTTAAAGTGCACGACTGATGTGATTGATAAAGCTTCTGTTTATCAGCAAGAATACTGTAAAAAGAAAAAAAAAAAGGACTCTGCGGCTGTATGCTGTTCTGTGTGTCACGCACATGCACACTATAAACACAACAATGCTACCCGCCTCCTCTCACTGAAAAAGTCTATCATGCGCCTCACAACTTTTCATTTTTTATTTCATTAACTTGCTTTAAAAACACAGATAAAATAGTCCGCTGCTCTTGGTTTACCAGTTGGCTACTTCTTTATTAGTGTTTTGCATTCAGGATTGAAATGTTATAATAGAATTTGTTTTCTTTTTTTAAAGATCCCCTCCCCCTCACTAACTTTTTAGGCTTTCTTATTAAGGTTTGAACATGTTCTGTTTTAACTTTTATTTTTCTGTTGAAGTTAATCAGACTGAAGAGGAACAGGGAAGTTTGCAGAGAAGTAAATACTCTGAAGTTATCGGCAATCTTATCCTATAACTTCTGTGACAGAGAGCGTGACATTTACTGGAGGTATGTTACCTTTAAACAGACTTCTTCCTGGAGTGGCCTCAGGAGGGTGTGGACAAAGTCTGACTCTGGTGTTACTGGAGGGAAGGTTACAACAGAATACTACCACCTCTGCTTAGAAAAAAAACAAGGACTTTAACCTAAAATATATATATAAAGAGTCAGGGTGATAAACTGTGCTTTCTCTACCTAGAATGAGTAGTTTTATGCATAAACAGTGTTTAAAAAAAGTGACTCGGACAAATGGAGAATGAATTCAGTTCAAATACATAAATAAAAACAAAGAAATACAAAGAAATAAAAAGTGATTTTCCTCGTAAGAGTTGTCCCACATTTGTCCTTAGCTGTAACCTGGCTGTGTGTGTGATTGTAGAGCAGGGGGTATTAAAGGCCATGAGGGGACAGGAATGCACAGCTTGTGATGCTGGACACCATCCAGTATCGGCTGTGTCCCTGAAAGACCATCAAGGCCAGGGTGATCAAGGTCTCCAAACAAATTCTTAAAAATAAAAAAGAAAGTATACAAATACAACGCTCTTTCCAAGACAGCTCTTTCTTCTTTTAAACTACTGAAAAAAAACCCCAACAGTACTTTATTAATCCTGTGTTAGGCTGCAAAAAATGATGCTCTGAAGCTGTTTGGCAGCCTTTCAGATCGGAATAAGTTCTACACATAATTGCAACCACTGAGTGTCTGCAAGGAAGATAATTGTCTCTAATGCTTCCAACAATGCAATCAGGGTGGGGATAGTTTCACAGCTTTTTAGCTCTCTGCATTCCTGTCAGATCTCATGCTCCAGTAAACCATAGAGGAAACTTAAAAGCCCTGCAGTAAATTAACAACGCATGTGAATGTGCAGTACTTCCCTATGTGTTACACCCAATAAATAATTAAATAATACTTTCATTTGTATGGCACTTTTAAAAACGAGGGTTTACAAAGTGCTTTGACATGGGCAGAAGCTTAACAACAAAGCAGAGGAAGCCGCACAACAACAAAAAACCATGACAACAAAACAACAACAGGATGAGACACCCAACTAACAACAAACCCCCATTAAAAGACAAAGAGGCAACCAACATCAGAACCCAAACATCAAAATAACTCAGCCCAGGAACCCAGGCAGCTTAGGACTGCAGCTTTGCTTCAGTATATCCTTGTGTGAGGTTATTGGCAGTTATGAGCAAGCAAACAAAACGAAAAGAATCTAAAGTGAGAATTGGTAGAAGCAGAAAATGCATAATTTGCACAGTAAAACCCGTTAAATATCTGCACTTTAAGGCTTGTGGCTCATTTTGTTGTGAAACATCCCAAGCTGCTGCAAATCAATTATCTGGACCTGTCAGTTAAGGAATGTATACGTCTGACACTCGTACTAACGTCAGACTCTTGAGGAGTTTCCATAAAGAGTCAGTACACTTGTTTGGTTACAGTAACTTGAATAGGAAGGATATACTCATGGTTCTCTGGGAATTCTTGTTGTTTCATTTTGTCATTCTCTGCTTCTGTGTTGCAAGAACAGACGTGTCGGGATCTTCTTCTTCTTCTTCTTTTTTTACCACAGCAGAATAATTGTGTAATAACTAGTGCAATAACTGCTTGACCTCGATGGTCAGAGTCAATACATTTGTAATACAAAGGAGGAATCACTGAGTATCTCACAGGAGTCAGAACAGTTTGTGTTCAACTGAATGACCTAAAATAGTCACAAACACTCTTCATATAATACACTTGAAAAGATACAGCTTTTGCTGCCTCTTTTGTTTAATACTTTGTGAACATGCAACAAAACAGCTGAGTAACTGATGCAACGGGAGGAAAAAGCGCTTGAAAATAGTTGAATCCATTAGGTGTTAATGCATTATGGTATGGGACTCATAAACTGCAAAGTACAAACCATTGTTAGTGTTTTTATGGTTTATCAGATTAAAAAGAGCAAAAAAGGAACACACTTGACAAAAAGTACAGTTTCAGGTGCATGACCGCAACTAGGCCTATAGTGCTGAAATGCGTCCGTTTTTGTTTCTTTTTACACTGCGCTTACCCAGATAAAGGAAATGTGAAGGAAATTAAGTCTGCTGACTATAATGTCTCTTTTTTTGGTTGATCAGTTTGCAAGAGTATTTGGTATATGTAGTTCGAAAGGAACAAAGGAGTGTCATAGATCAAAGCTTGATCAAAAGGCAACTGGACTAGTTGAAGCTATTGAAGAGGTTTCCCCTCTCCTCCAAAAGGTTTCTTCAGTTCTAAACAGACTGTTGGATGGAGCCAGAAATGTAAACCTCTGTGGATCATTATCATGCAAACCATTAAGGGTGGTCACATGAGAGTTGTTAACTGACTTGTTTACCTAGTTTCACATATAGAATTGATAATGTCATAGATTACTAATTTACTTTTCAGATCATTGTAATGGGCTTATTTACAGTTGTTAACAAAATGTAATGAGATGATTTTAAATGATAAACAAAGTCGGAAAAGTGTTGGGTTATAAATACAGTGGTACTGAATGGGCCTCCATGGACTTTCATTATGAGCTTATGTAAAGTTGATCAGAGTGCAATACAGAGCATTTTAAGATTCAGATAAAGATAAATGTTGTACTCTATACAGATAATTCCATCACATTAATATAATGACTAGCCTTGCACCATCTTTTAGCATTTTACTGTTTGCTTTTTGTTTTTATTGATCAATACTATTGTGAAGGCAGCTACTTGGAAGATGCATTGGAAATCCAAGATAAATCCCCAAAATTGGACAATAAAGTGTTTCATACCGCATCAACTTCCAATCGCATCACATCCCGTATTGAACTATTTATAACTCAAAGACTGTGAATGTGTGCAACACAACATATTTTGAGGTATAAATGGAGTTTGAGATGTAAATACAGTGAGGCAGAAAGAGCCTCAAGAGATGCAACAAACTGAATCCTTACTTCTGCACAGCAAGCACATTAATTCCATGATCTTCAGGGATAGAGAATAAGTCACATATCCTGAAGGCATTTTTCTGTATACAAATGCTTGCACACGCTCGTCATGATAAAACGGTCACATGGTTACATTCCAGGAGGCCCCAAGGACCCGCAGTTATCGGGACCCTGACGGTAGCAGCCGGGCAGATAATGAGGTCAGTGTCAAAGACAAACCATATGAGTATAATAGTCATTCCAATTTATATATCTATCCTATTAATTTCTTAGCTAGTATTGTAGTAGCAACAGCCATTTGACAATTTCAGTTTTTCTTTGAGTTGTAGAGAAGTGGTACCAACTCTCAGCCTGTGCATCACTTTTTCATTTGAGTTGAAGAATTTAAAGACGGTCTACCTATGTTGTTTGAGAAATAATAAACAGCTCTCTTTAAACTGTGTAAAGCAGAGAAAAGTAACCTCCATAAAGTTACACCTCCATCTATTCCGACAGAGGTATGAAATGATCACATGACATTTCAAAGAGAGTTTATCTTCAATGATGACACTGCAATCCTAATAAGGGCGGTATTGTTTTCTAAAACCCAGCTGCAACTAAGGAATCTCCCCGGGAATGTTTAAACTTTGAAATCGGATGCTTTTTTTAATCAGTTTCAGGCAGCCACAGAGACACTTGATGACAAGGTCAGAGACGGAGGTATGAGTTACAAAACATTGAGTCTTATTCACTTACTGTGTGTTTTTAAAGCATATCTGTGGCATGCTTTACGCTCCCGTTGTTTAACCAGTTAATTGTTTCTTCTTTGTTGCAAACACCTCCTCATTCCTGTAATGAGTAGCAATCATTTCTGAAATAGATAAAGCTCTAAGAGATATTGATCTTCAATCAGTCAAGCCATCTGGTTCAGCTCCTAACTGCCAGGGGGCTTATCACTTCTACTACAAGGAAACAACTAGAGCGGACTACCTGTTTTTGTCTGTTGTTGCATGACCAGACCATGACTAGTGTCTACTAGAGCTCTTTTCCCCGTTTTTCTGTAGGTATAAACATACACAGAGCAATTGTTTAGCTGTATTAGTGTCTATATTTTGGACAGACCTACCAATGCTTAAGGCTACAATACCTTCCAACTAGAGGATAAACTGCTTTAAATTGTGTTACTTTCTACCAGTTATTTGTAAGTGTAGTTTTTTTCTGTAGCTAGCTAGTTTCAAAAAGGGGACTAAACAAAATGCTTTACCATTAAAACTTACTGAATGTGGGTAAAGACCATAATGCTGATTAAAAAGCTGGCTAAGAAACATTAAGTCAAAATCAATGTATTCCTCTCAAAAGAAATCCCTATTGAGTTGCGTCACAAGCTTACATAACTAAAAAAAAAAAGAAAAGGAGGCAAACAATGTATTCAATTACATAGTCCGTGTTTTTTGTGGATGTGACTTTGTTTTTGTATGGATTTTGAAAATATGAGATATAAACTTTATGAGCCATGTCAGTTTCAAATCTTAAGACAATAGTGAATACATTTTTACTGCACAAGAAGAAACTTGCCTTTTTCCCCAGAACAAGTACTATCCATGCAGGTCTTATAAATTAGAAATATCTGATTACTTAAGCTAAGAGCTACTTAGGCTAATGGCTAGCCAAACCGCTATTACATTGTCCTTCATCTGTATGATTTAATAAGAATGTAAACATTTACTCTGTTTACATTCTTATTAAACAAACTTTTGATGGAGTTTCCAGTCAAATTTTTTTTGTTCTTCAATGTAAACAATTAAACAGAGTAGCCTAAATAAACTATGCATGCCAGCTTGGGCTTTCAGAGTGTTTAGTCAGCTAGCTATTAAGCTAGCAGTCGACAGTTTCCCAATACAGTGAGTACATGTAGTCAGTAAATAAATGTAGTAAATAATATAACTGAATCTCTGTATTGAACTGGTTTATGTAGTGAAGAGTTAGTTTGAACTTGATGCCCCCTGAATCTCAACATATAGTGAGAACATTTGCTATTTGCTAGTTGAATTAAGGAGCAAGAAGTGTGAAGTTAACTGGCTCATGGTGGGGCCTCACCAGTTCCTGCTGTAATTTACAATTAAACAGAGTTCATGTAACCACTGTAAACTCTAATTCATTCTTCAAGAATGAGAACTGAATGGATACCACTTGGTAAACAATCCTTGATGGGCTATTTCCCATAATCATGATGGATGATCTTTTGGGTGAATGGCTGTCTGGTTTGCCATTGTATGGTTTTGAAAGTGATGTTACCATGCAGATAAGCTGAATCAGTGAATGTTAGAAGTATGTGACTCATTTCCTATCAAATGAGCCTGTTAAGGTTCCATTGCTCCTATATTTGTCTGGACTCTGAGAGTTTGGCAGCTGCAGTAGGCTAATCAGTAGTCATGGACATGTTGGATAAAGGTTGAAGTGCTATAGCTAGTGGCGTCAGAGGCGTCACACACACATGCACGCACACACATACACAATTGCTAATTTATTTTGAAAGATGTGGCACCTGAGTGAATTTTGTGTAAAAGCATTGACAGGTAATCCACATATGAGTCTGAATTAACAGCTGGTGTTCTGACCATGTGAAGAGTTTTGAAAAAAGGGAATTCAGTATTTAAAAATCAATTTCAGAAAGCGTAAACATTGAGATTACACGGGTGATGCAATAAACTAAATAATTGTACAATGTTCCTTGTACAATCAATATGCCCTTATCATACTGAGCTCCCCTCTTTAGACTGTTGTGTCTCTATTTTGTGATACCCCACTGCTTTTTTACCACTGTGCGTTAGATTTGCAGTCCATTTCCACATCCAGAAAAAATACTTTATTTCTAACTCATGTTCATTATACAGCCTCAAGAGTATATCATCCTGCACTCCACTGCACTGGTTGTTTGAGCATGTGATAACTTAGATCCGAAATGTGAGCACGTGTAGGCATGAGTTTATTTTTGTGTGTGTGTGTGTGTGTGTGTGGGGGGGTGGTGTGTGTGTGTGTGTGTGTGTGTGTGTGTGTGTGTGTGTGTGTGTGTGTGTGTGTGTGTGTTTAGGGAGGAGTGATGAGTCACACGTCACATAGTTGAGGGTGTAAAAATAAGTGGGGAGTCAATTAACCAGAAGATAGTGTGTTAGATGTGTTGAATTTATACCCTACTTTCTGTGTTTGTACACACTATACACTACTGAACTGAACTGAACTGCAGAACACATTCTCAGAAAGAAAACTATGTTTCTCAAAGAGCTGATTTTACACAATTGATCTCCTTCTTCTCCAGGAAAAAAGGTAATTCAGTCACATAAACTGTTTAGTGCACTGCAGTACATTTATGAATGTTCTTAAGTAGAAAAAAGTCCCCAAACATGAACAAGTCTAGATTTAGGAGTTGGTCACAGCATTGCTCTTTGGCCTGTTACTGCTGCTGTTATTGATCTTCTCTGAGAGCTGAAGTAGAAACAATCATGAAGATTAAAATTCCTAACCTTAAAGCACTCATGATAAATATTTGGTTACACACCACACAAAGAAGGTATAATGCTGCAGAAATAGAGTACCCTTTCTTATCTGTTTAAATTAGATTTCACAAAAGAAAACACAACTGGTTGTTGAGAAAAAAAAACATTTTTACCAATACAAATTCTCTAAAAGTTTTTGTGCAAAGTTATCAATGGGTCATGTTATGGCACAAAGTTAACTCTAAAGTGGAAGTATCTTTTTTTACACAACACTGACTACAAATATTTCTCACTTCCATTTTCAGAGTAGGTATCCTTCTTGTTAGGCAACAGAAGCTTTTACAACACCTGAACACTTGAGAAACCTTTCAACAACATAAACGTGTTATTCAAGTTTGTAAATAGAGCCATGGGCACCACATTTATTCTTGACGTAAAATCAAAACGATAAAAAAAAGAAGAGGGACCCAAATAATCTTACAAATCCAGTTAGTGTGCGTAAGGCTGAAGGGGTTCCATGTCAAATCTGCGACCACAACAAACCATCTGTTGTGGGTGTGATACAGCCAGAGGATTATGGGGATCTTCAGGATGTGATGTTTTGACCATTGTGACCTCGTTTATTATGTGATTCTGGGTCACCTGAAGTCTTCCAGGACCATTTATGTCACTCATCATCTGAATTTACAGGACAGTGGGTTAGTAGGTCCCGCACAGACAGAACAAGATTGCACTCGATAAAACTGAACCATGAGTCATCTGCTGTCATTAAGTAACAGTTATTTTTAAATAAATGTGTAATTTGTAATTTGTAATTTATTTCAAGGATAGCCCCTTGAGATGCACCATCTCATTTTCAAGGGGGTCCTAACAAAACATAAATTAATCATCATAATACAAAATCAAAATAAAAGGTAAATCCAAAACATAATACCAAACATTTAAACACAGAGACACCCACACCACAAACACACACACACTCACATTCACTCACACTTAATGCTCCCCCAAGCCTAGCCACCAACCAACCAGCCAGTATTACACAATCAGAAAAAATCTGAAGAGGAAAAATACATATATATAATAATAATAATAATAAAAAAAGAAAAAAGAAAGGAAAACCTCTGCATATATATATATGCATACACACTATACAGTACTTACACACATAGTGTACGCAACATTAAGGCACAAGGTACAGAACAGTACATACATGTAGATATGAGGTACACGAGCGCAAGCAAGAGGAGAGCAGGTCCAGACAAACTAAGTCCAACAGAGAAAGAAAATCAAAAGCAAGAGCAGGATGTTTGACAACGAGTAAGTAGAGATGATTTAAAGTGTACTTGACTGCCTTAATATTGACTACTTTATATTATAATGAATAAATCATGTACAGAAAGGACTTCCTGCTTATAATCTTTACCATTTTTCGGTAAAAACAACAGATAGATTAAAAAATTCCTTCTAGTTGAAAATTCCTTCTAGCTTGAGTATTTTAACATATTGGTATATTGTTAAAATACTGTACTGTTTCTCTACACGTTTAGGAAGAAATCAATCTTCTTTTTCACAAGCACAAGTAGGCACTGCTTTAGTGCATGGTATACGCAGGTATACGGAGTATACCCACTTATTTTTCTGTCTCCACAGTATACCCACTTCTAAATCTCCTCTGATTCACACCATTAATCGATTGACCACGTTCAGTAGGATGCTGCAATTCCAAGGATGGTGAAGGGATGCCCCGCTCTACTCTGTCTCTAATTGGCTAGCACGCCCACTAACTAAAAATGTAAGAGTCTAATGTCACTGTTAGTAACAGAGGCCGTTCATCCTCCGCTGGACGGTACACTTAAAATAATCATTTGGGGAAAAAATAAGAGTATACCCACTACTTCAGGCACCACAAACACCACTGCAAGTAGGGCAGTGGATGAAAACAATTGGGTTACCCAGTCTCTAGTAGCACAAATACAATTTGTAGCGACCCATTTCTGTAGCCGAACAATGGCATTCAATGAGCAGTTTACTGTACCTCTGAGTGTGAACAGCATGGGATTAAAAGGCTTCCTATTTTTCATATTTCATTTGAGAAATACTGCTAAAATTGGCCAGGTCACCCTTATGATAGAGATCTTTATCTCAATGGGTTATTACCTGGTTAAATAAAATACAAAAATAACCTGTGCTATCCACATTCAACACAGTATGACTGATATACATTATTTGTTTTTCTCAGTTAGTTTACTGTAACTCCCTCTTCTCTGGTGTCACAAAGTCTTCTATAACCCGTTAGTCAGTTAGTCCAAAACGCAGCAGCGAGGCTTTTAACAAAACAAAATCAATTGTCACACATTAGTCTAATTCTCGCTTCACTACACTTGCTACCTGTTATATACAGAATGAACTTCAAAATCTCTATAATCACTTATAAAGCCCTGCATGGCCTGGCACCTGTATATATTTCTAAGTTGTTATAGACTTACTATATTCTACAATTCATATATCACACACTATTTTTCAACGCAACGTGCATCAGAGAGTAAATACAACACAAGCAAGAATCTAGAAAGGAGGAAATGTCAGTAAGTGCAAACAAACAGCTTTAAGTCTGATTGGACACAGGTGCTGACATGCACCTGTAGTGGTCAGCCTCGTTGTTCATTTTATCAGTAGCTTCTTTTAGTTCCTCTATCCCAATGGAAAACCAGAGGTGACTGTGCTGTTACAGTAAAAGCTCCCAAATTCTGAAACAGCCTTCCCTTGTCCATCAGATCAGCTGAATCTGTGGCTTCTTTTAAACGGCCGTTTAAAACTCTTCCTGTCTGCCTATTTGAGTCGTACTCAGTTTTGTCTGATATGATGCCCCCGCATATGTGACTTATACCTGATTGTGTATATGAATGTATACATGGTCATTTGCATGAATATCTGTATCTCATTGTTTTTCTTTTCTCTTTTATAAACATTGTGTAAAGCACTTTGTAACAGTTTTATACAGGTGCTATATAAATAAATGTCATTATTATTATCTGACATCTCATGATAATATAGTACATTAGGAGTCTAAGTCACTCACAATCAATATCTCCAGTTATGGCATTAGAAACCAAATTTAGAATAAACAACTATGTCAAAGGAGAAAGTCTAATTTATCTTTCAAAGTATGAAGCACTATTGTAAATTTGTGTCTAACAAAAAATGAAAAGTGCTGAATTAAAGGCAGTCAAAACTTTCATATGAATTTCTTTCTTCTCATAGAAAATGAATTTGTAAAACAAAGTAAAGACAAGCACACAATTTATTTAAATCTGATACTTTATTTGGAGCATATAGAACATCTGGACATAGAGTATTTTAAATAATATGTGTAAGAGGACTTATCAAAGATAATTAATACATTCTATGACAGTGACATAGGAATGGGTAATGAGTGTGCATGTGCCGTCTACAGCCCGCAGTAGTGAGTAGTGTTATGCGCAGGCTGAGATCGGGTGGCTGAGGCCACTGAAGTAAGATTTTTCTCGCTCGCTCATCACATCAAAGTGCAGCGGCTGCTGGCAGAAGGTGCACTCTGCTGAAGAGTGGGGCTTCAGCGTCAGACCCGCCTCCTTCCATGTGTGCACCAGCCTCTCTGAGGAGGGGAAACAGAGGAGAGGAGGTCAGGTTCATTCTTATTCACGACAGAAATCGGTTACAGTTTTTATGATATTCCACAGCTGCTGTGATGAAGTCTCAGTGAATGTAAATCTTGTAAGAGCATCTCCCACACAAGTGAATGAACAATAGCATCTAATATAATCTTCTTACCAACAAAGTATTTCATCATCTCAGGAGTGTGGTGAGGTGTCGGGGCAATACGCAGAAGCTCCTCCCCCCTTGCTACGGTGGGATAATTGATGGCCTGCACATAGATGTTGTGGCGACTCATCATGAGGTCACACACCTCTGTGTTTTTCTCAGCATCTGATACCTAGAAATATAAATAAGAACCATAATATGATTAGCATGTTGCCATTGAAGAGACAGACTAAATACTTATTTTTTAATTGAATGGAAGGAATAATAATCCTGAATTACCCGGACTGGGATGATGTGGCTGGGGCAGTGCACCACAGGCAGCCCAGAGTCCATCAGCATTTGTCTGAGCAGCTTGACGTTGCGCTGGTGTTTACGTCTCAATACGCGTCCCTCTTCCTCTTTAAGAACCTGGATGGACTGCCTGGCTCCAGCTAACAGCATCGGCGGCAGAGAGGTGGTGAAGATGAAACCGGCAGCGTAGGAACGCACCGTGTCCACCAGTGCACTGGTACTGGCAATGTAGCCGCCCACACAGCCGAACGCCTTGCCTGAAGGACGACATGATAAAGATATTGTTATTCTTTAATGCCTTTGTTTCAGCTCAAGAGAAATGTATTTAAACTTTAACAGCATGGACTTTGATAATCACTGCCACTGAAATCTCAGAAACTGAATCATCTTGAAATCAGAGGGGGCTGTCATGCTCACAGTTAGACATAATTGTCCCTTCAGCTTGAAAGCGACCAACAGACACACAGAGTAATTCAATAAGCGTGCAACAAGAGCCCACTGTCTCCTAGCAACAGCAGAGCTGCTCCTGCTTCTTTAAACCCTCCAGCATAATGTGTGACCCAGATGAAACCTGATCCTGAGCATGACAACAAAACATAGGGTCGCAAGATTTTCACCAGCTGGCAGTGTTTTTTTTTCAATCATAAAACTATGAATTGCTCTCAACTGACATAAATAGAATAATAAAACTAGATATTTATATGAATATTAAATGGTTAACATTTGTCATGGCTTCAGAGTCTCAGTGCCAAACAATATTTAAAGTGTAGATTTTATGCTGACCTAAAGTCCCTGAGATGATATCCATCTTGTCCATGACGCCATCTCTGTCCCCGATGCCCCCTCCTCTGGCGCCGTACAGACCCACAGCATGGACCTCGTCTACAAAGGTGATGGCACCAAACTCATGAGAAACGTCACACATCTCCTCCAGCGGGCACACCGCACCTGTGTTCAAGAGACATAGAAAGTAGAGTTTTGTCTTGCGCAAAGTTAAAGGCATACAGTAGGTGATTCCTTACATTTTTATAAAGATAACTAATCAACCATCTAATAAGCAAATGTGATATATGGTTTGACAATAATATTGGGGAGCACCCCAAACTGACCATCCATGGAATGGACAGTCTCAAAGGCGACAATCTTCGGTTTCGTCGGATCTCCCTTTTGCAAGAGCTCTCGGAGATGGGCCACGTCATTATGACGGAAGATGAATTTCTTAGCACCACTGTTCTTGATACCCATAATCATTGAGGCGTGGTTGCCTGCGTCAGAGTAAATCTCACAACCTAAATTGGTCCGAAGGAAAAAGAGGAAGTTAGAATAAGTGATGACTTGCAGTCAACATTGTATTATCAAACAACTTCAAACAAACATAAAGGTTGTAATCATTGCAAAAATTCAGTAATTTTTTTGTATACCAGGTAGCATCTTGGCAAGAGTGAAGAGGGTGGAGTCGTTAGCCACAAAGCAGGAAGTGAAGAGCAGCGCAGCGTCTTTCTTATGAAGGTCAGCCAGCTCGTGTTCCAGTTCAACGTGGAACTTACTGGTCCCAGAAATGTTCCTGGTTCCTCCTGCCCCTGAACCGTGCTTTCGTAAAGTATCCCTGGAAAAGGGGGAAATGATGGACAAACAAAACAATTAGATTTTGTGTAAGATTTAAGCCTAGGGAATGGTAAGACGGGGGGAAATGGAAATATGTTCATAATTAAACAGGAAAACTTAAAGGTGTTACTGCAGCAAAGGAATAAGATAGCTGGGCAAGCTCATGCATGTTTGAAAAACAACCCTCCTGTATGGGACCCATGAGGTTTAGGTGTTACCTATGGCCAACTAACACTCTATACCCACACAAACAATGTACAGGATCACCTATAGGTGTGTCATGTTGTATACAATTATCATGTGCATTGTTTGAACTTTTTTTTCCTTTCTTTCTTTCTTTTTCTTTCTCCGAAACTCACTAGAGTTGTAAAAAGGAGACGAGGACAGCCAAGACAAGTATTTATATAATCAAACGTGAACACTTCTCAACCAAAGGGGACTGACTCAACCTACAATAGGCAAACAAAACCAATACTCCAGTACTCACATTATAGACTGCACGACCCGTGGGTGTCGACTCATGCCCAGGTAGTCGTTGCTGCACCAAACAGACACCTCCCTCTTGTCCTCCAAAGAGCCAGTGAAGTTGTCGGCCATGGGGAACTCGCTGGCCAGACGATTCACCGTCTTAAACACACGGTAGGTGTGGTCACTCTTCTTTTCCACGATCTTCTTGTCAAAAAAGGCATCATATTGGAAGCGGGACACTGTGGCAAAAGAGGAAGAGAGAGTTTGCTTAATGCCGGTTGCATTGTGGTAGATGAAGCAATGGTTAACATTATGGAAGTCTCTCCTTACACAAACATACTGAAACTAACTGACTTTCAAGGGATTTAAAGTACTGTTAAAATGTGTCAGTGAAATATTACAGTGATTTTATCTGAGACTATTCAGAACATGAATGAAAACGTACTGCTTCCTGGCAAGTTGTCTTGCAGCAGGTGAGAGACCCTTTTAGGCTGCTGTTTCAGGAGGGTCTTCATTAGATTAGTCTGCTCTCCTTCTATTCCCATAATGTTGCTGGCGAAAGATGATTTCTTCAACTGGGCAGAGGACACCTCTGAAAAAAGTCAAAAAGGACGAAAATATTCAAATTATGTGCAAAATGAGGGACAAAACTGTCTAGTTTGATAGGTTTCTCAACAATTTTTACCTTTCTTGACAGTGCGGATTTCCTGAACATCCTCTTGGAACTCCATGCCCACCTGGCGGACCACACTGCTGTTCTTCTGGCCCATCTCAGCAGCCAGAAAAGGGCATTTAGAGGCCGCAGCCTGGCCTGAAGGTGGCATGGGGTGGCCAGCAGGCAGATTGGACTCTCCTTCATGTTTGGAAACTGCAAACAGATAAGTGTAAGATTTTAGATTTACAATTACAAATACCTCTCACACGCACAACATTAATAGGTGTGTTATTATATAATAATGGATACTTCATTACTAAATTATCTGCAACTGCTGTTTAACTGGGTTATAAAGACATATCTGCTGTGTATTTGTCACACTGACCTTCACTAGCAGCTGTGGTGTCCTTAGTCCTCTGGTGGGAGGAGGTGGAGGAGCACAGGGCCCGTGCCATTGATGGAGCCATAGGTTTAGAGGCCAGTTCCATCATGATGGGGCATCTCTGCGCGTACACCGACAGCGTCTTTCTTGTCTGCTGTAAGAACGCCTGTGGCACACGAGCCAGGAACGGACAGCGGCGCACGATCACATCCATAGTCAGCAGTGGTGGTGATGATTGTCCAAAGAGCTGAGGAAGAAAAAAACATTAACACGTATGCCTAGGAGATTTCAGACTCTTTCTTCCTTGCGTCATAAAAACCTGTTTGGCAAGGCATCTCTAATCACATGATAGTTTTGTTTTCTCTACTTTCACATGAAATGCAAATCAATCCAGCAAACCACAACTCCTCCATGAAAAGCCATTTGTAGTATAAAAAAAAAAAAAACACCATCTCTGGTCAGGAGAAGTACTTTGGTAGAAAACTGGTAATTATTGGGTTTTGAACTTTTGACATACAAGGAAAATGTAATTGTGCTCATGAATTGAGAAAGGGAAACGTTTTCTTATGGAAAAGTACAAAAGAGTTTCTGTCTGAGGAACATTATCCAGGTACTCCAAGACATTTCCACTTGGCAGACTTTATGTTGACTTTTGTGAGAAACTGCTATTTTCAAGGTCAAAATATTAAACTTCTGCCCAAAACTTGCTTGTAAAACAGTATGAATAAGAATCTACCAAAAAAAATAAAACATTTGTTTTTTTTCTTTATTTTTGTGTCATTGGGCCTTTAAAGGAAACTTAATCACACTTCTTGGACTTGGTGAACTGCTCAGAACAATGCAACAGGTTTCTAATGACGACATTCAAATAAGCATGTTTAAGATTGATTCAAAAGCTGTAGAGAAGATAAAATTACACAGCTCAACGTTACTTAACACAAGTCCCTTTTTGTGTAATATACTCTTCCTCATGCTGAAGCCAAGTTTACACATTCCTAGACAGAGTAATCACTTAGAAACCCCGCCTCCACTCAGTTTTCCAGGAAAATGAGCTCTTGGAAAAAAAAACCTTTATATCTACAAAAGCAAATCAATAAGCTACATACACAGTTTGTTACAATGATAAAGTTGTATATTCTGTATTCTCTCTGTATATCAATGTGAGCAATTATAGCATGAGATTTGGTCTTGATATAGTTTTACCAGAAGGACAAAATAATGCTGTGGTAAGCCTCAACCTGCTTTTATTGCAATAATTACAGGTGTAAACACAGACCCCGTTGTTAAGCATGTATACGCCCCCTGGCTGGTCTCACCTGGTCTCACCTGGGGGCTCCCTCATCATCTCAGGGTTATAACACAAGCAAAAGTCACGACATGTCCATTTCTCACATGAACTGATTTGTAATGACACTAAAATAGCCGGTAGCTGCGCTATGGAGCACCCTGTTATAGAAAGAAAAGCTAAGACTTGACCAAAGCCCTTTGGGATAGTGATCCGGAGGACCGACCTTAACATTAGCTAATCTGCTAACACTAGCTAAAAAAAAAGAGTGTGGAAGATGGTCACGAAATAAGAAACTCACCTTTAAAAAAAACTGCACAAATGAATACAGGATCTTCTTTAACTGTCTCGCTGTGACCAGGATAAATGCTGCTTGGCTTTTCAGCTATAAAACTCTGACTGAAATCACCCTTTTTCGAATAAGGAGGAAGTCGACTGCTTCGTTATCCTGCACTGAGGACGAACGAAAAGGACGAGGACGTGCCAGTGCTTATAAGAGCCACAGCGGAAGGAAGTCTCGCGATATCTCAGTCACTGACGTCAGAGGGTCGTTTCAAGTAAAATAAAACATTTCCTTGAATGAGTCACGCATTTTTATCATATAGGGTCATTTCTTTGTACAAAACCTGATATGTTTTTATTGTTTTACTGTCGCCAACAGTGAAGATTTCTAGGAACTGAGGAGGACACAAGGACACTTTTCCATGTCTGACAACTTTATGTCAAAGCTGTCACCTGAAACGCTCCTTAATATGCCGAAGCTTTACACACACTAGTGTATTGGATTCCGTTCATAACATAGCTGATATTAGTTATCAATGTTAGCACGAGGTATCTGAGACTTGTTGATGTGGTGGAGGATCTTTGGGTGGGGTAGATACGTTTCATGTGTTAAATGTGACCCCTGGTGTTGAAAATGTGTCATTATACCTAAACCGGTTCTTGGCCATAAATTATATCTATTGGTTTAAAACTGATGAGATAATTTAATCCGTGCATTTTGAAGAAGTGGCAGTGGAGAAATAAAGGGATTTTTTTCCACCCACAGTCTGTCTTGAATGTTGTAAAATATAAACAAATGGTGTAACCTCAGATGCAGGTTATAGGGAAATCAATCAGCCTACAGCCCAGAAATATACAAGAAGGTCATCCTTTCTTCACGGATAAACCCGAGTTTTTGTTAAGATTTTTGTAAATATTTGATATTAATACTATGTTGTCGACGCTCTGTAATGTAAATGGTGGGGGAAAAGACAGAAAATTACAGCAAATAAATAATAATCCCAAATGTCATTATGTCAAAATTGACATTCCTTTTAGTAACAGTGTAAACCAGATCGCTTAACCAATGGTCCTTGTAAGGGTATGCTTAACTAACAAAAATAAATGTATTTAAATTTCAAATATGTAACCTGCAAAGCCTTCAAGCCCGGTGACTGAAGTAATTAAGTAGCATTATCTTAGCTCACTATCTGACTTTCTTAAAAAACTAGTTTAATTGCATTTCCCCCCTGCTAAACAGAAAGGAGGATTTCTAAACTTCAAAGGTGTGTATCCAATTCCTCTTTGTAAATAAGAAAGCAAATCAATCTGGCAGCATGTTTCATCAACAAAATACATCTATATCTGAAACGGTCAGACACTGCCCGAATGTGCTCGTCACGGTATTACAAGTCTTATGCTGCCCTCTACTGATCTTGTCTGGTTTATGCACTGTTTGCTCCATAGAATGGTGGACTAGGACTTAAAACATACAACAACTAAACCCCGGTTTACACCACATCTTAGAAGCTGCATCAGGCAAAATAGGAGGCCCAGGGGTGGGGGCCGTCTCTACAAGCAGGCCAGAAACAAGTTAATGAAGGAGATCAGGGTAAAGAGGACCTACAGTGAGACGCTAAAACACAGCTTCTCAGCTACTCTATATCAGTTTGGACAGGCCTGCAGTTCATCACTTACTAAAGGAGACCCTCCCCCCACCCTGCAGGTATAAATTGGCTGAAGACCTAAGTGTTGAAAAAATATTTAATAATGAATCTAAATGTAAAATCTAAATGTTATATCTAAATCTAAATGTTATATCTATATCTAAATTTTATATCTATATCTAAATGTTAAATCTAAATGTTAAATATAAATATAAATGTTAAATCTAAATGTTAAATCTATATCCATAGATATAACATTTAGATATAATATTTACATTTAGATATAACATTTAGATATAATATTTACATTTAGATTTTACATTTAGATTTATTATTACATATTTCTTCAACACTTAAACTTTGCAATTATTTATGTGTAAAACGAGCTAAATGTGAAGGATATTAACTAAATATTGAAAATATATCTAAAATATATATATAACAACGTTTTTACAATCGGCACCCCGTAACATAGGCCTACAGAACATTGACTACGACCCGTGCTACAACTATGATCCGAACTCGTAACTTCTAGTATGGATCCTTTGTGATAGGCTACTTCAAAAACAGTCAGAGATGTGAAATACAAGTAGTGGCGTAACTTCAGCAGAGTGAGCCTCTGTGTGAATAGACGATCTTTGCAGCAGACCCTTGTCTCCTGGTCTCAGGTCGCCCCTCCTCTTTCCAGCACGAGGAGAGGAATTACCAGTTTCCTGCCTCGAAGAAGTGAAGGCAGCCATGGCGTCAGGCCTGACCAGTGTTGTTGTGCTGGCCGTATGTGTTTTCCTAACCCCTGGTGTATCTGGTGAGTTTGGTTATAGAATCCATACAGCCTTTTCTTTGTGTCTTCAATTGTTCTTGTTGTTAAATGTAACGTTCACGTGACATCGTGTTTTAGGGATAGTGTCCAGTTAACGGGCTCAAAGTAACCACATTCAGGGCGATGACAGTGACAGTAGCTTTGTAAACGCTGTATTCATTGATTTAGTGTTAATATGTGTGTGAACTATCTTAGTCAACCCAGCAACCTAGGTTACGAGTCATTAACTAGACTCAGTCCCTGTTTTTAACACAAAGATTCAGTGAGACTTCACTTCAGACTCTTTTCGTCGTTGTCACTTCCTTTTTTCTGTAGTTATCGTTCCGCTTTGCAAATAAGAGACTATTATAATATAGTCGGATGGCACTTATCAAACCAGCGTTTCGATGTTGTTTAAAAAAAACCATTAGAATTTGCACAGTCATGTATAAATACAAACAGACCTAAGGAATAAAGGGAGGAAAAAACAATACACGGGACAAAAAGACTCTATTACAAGAAAGCCCTCTGATTTGTGCTCTAATGACGATTTAAAAAGACGATACTGAAGCTTATTGATGTAAAACTAAGAAGACAACATATTAAAACACGTCATTGTATAGTCCATTTTGTCTTTAAATGTGATCTTGTTACCTTTATAGATGTAACAGAGCTTTATTGGGCTTATATCTTATATTTAGACCATCAAGCCAGTAAATGAACCCATGTCTTTGTTGGGTCCGATCATTTTCACGCCGTACCGTATTATTAAAGATTTGAACACAACTGATGACATCCATGGGTTGGTGCAAACTGGCCTGACCAATATGTGAATGTTAATTGTCCAGACCCTGTTGGTTCATTTTAAATTGTCCAAATTATTTTTTATTTTTTTAAACAAATCATGTTTTAGCTTTACACATTACACATCAAGGGAAGCTGTCTTTGTTGTTATAGATATAAAATGGATCATATGCACCTAAACCCCCTCTTGATAACTGATAGCTACTGACCTGTCCTAATTCAGACTAGATATTATTCTATTATTGCAATACTGAACATGTTTACACACACCACAGATTTTTTTTTTCTCTTACTGAGCTGTAGGGGATGTGGACAAAATATTGATATGTCAATATATCATCATCCTGACATATGTGATGCTATTGTTGAATTGCTGATGCCAAATATTGATATTAAAAAAAATTAACAATAATAAAGCACACTAAACGGATTTCTCTGCCAATTAATTTCACTACGTCAACACTTCATGACTCCTCACTGCGTTGCTTATGGTATGAATGAAGGTAACATGCATGGGATAATGTCGGACAACACTGAAAAGAAACTTAAGGATGAAGCGTGATGACAAGAAACTGAAGCTGACAACAAGTTGCAGTACTCAAATATCCTGCCCTTCACTTTTTAAAGAAGCATTTTATAAGATATTTTAATGAATCATTCATTTCTGAAATGATATCAATAATTTCCGAATCGTTGTATTGTGATTGTTTTCTCGGGTCACATATTGCAGTGTTTCCACTACCATTTACCCCCCAACAGCAGTTGCTTGATGGTAGTAGTCGGCTTAGTTGACTTGGGAGTGCTCAGACATTGAGAGATGCATTCAGGTGCGCTCAGAAACGGGAGTTGCAGGACCCCTCCCAGCCCCCCCCCCAGATCTCTAAACCTAGGGGAAACACTGTATTGCATATTGTGAGTTACTCTGTGTTTTCCACCTATTGTAGCCATGTCTTACTGTTAAAAATGCCTACACAGCTTTCACTTCAGTGGTACTTTTGGCTAACCTTTGCTCTTGTTTTGTGTCTCTGCTCTTTTACAGCAGAGAGAAGCAACTGTGAGTCCTACAGAGATGCAGCTAACGTGTACCACTCCTCCCAATCTTGCTTCACAGGATTCTGCTGTGGTTCATGCTCGAACAGATACTGCTGTCACAATTCTTTCTGGCGGCTTACAGAGGATAAACAAGAACAATGGTATACCCTTAAATGTATACTGCAATAGATGATAAACTACCTCTCCATACAGTTGACAGCCGCTTGAATGTGTGACATACGCGTAATGTAAATGTTGATGTCAAATGCTGAGACATACAGTAGAGGGCAACCATTGCTGTGGGATGTTGCTGCAGGCTTTATCGTACTTGCAGTCATAATGCAAAAAAACAAAACAAAACAGGAAGTGATGTCTTCCTGTGCTCGACCCCCCTCATGTAGCAGATGTCTGAAACTGATGGCAGACGTCTCTTTTCACATAGCAGGATCCAAAATGCGTAACGAATATGCCTTCCAGGGAAAGAGGTAGAGGATGTTACAAACTGGGAAATCCTGTATTGATTATAGAATTTGATGTGTGTCAGTCGTGCTGTTCAATGTTGATTCATTTCTTTGGTACAGGCGCTGAGAGATAGATTGGATATCACTGAGATTTTTCTATCTACATTCTGTACGTGTAGTGTTAGATCATCAGAAATATGGTTTAAATGCTTTTTTCTTTGTTCCTTTTTCAGTGATCACGACTTTTTCATCTCTGACTCACCTCTGCCCATGGTCTTCGGAATTGGTACCTTAGTCAGTGTTTTGCTCATCTTCATCTGCTGCTGTGTCTGCCCCTGCTGCTGCCTGTACAAGATGTGCCGAAAACCAAGACGTTAGTAACCCTCCGCTAACTATTCGTATTGGATATGATTGTATGTGATGCCTTTTAGATACCAAACTGGCAGATAGCTGTTTGGATAAGACTGACTGCTTGATATTTGTGATAGCCAGTGTGTCAGGAGCTCAGTACACGCTGTCGTTTGGATTTATTGATCCAGGGAGGATGCAATGCAGGTGCAAACACACTCATTTTTTGGTATTTCTCTCAATAGTCTCTGTATTTACGAGACTTTTTAAGATATTAGGAAACCTTCCACAGCAATCTGCCGTAGATGGATCTAAGAGATTTTTTTGTGCAACCTCCTCACTCGGGTTGTGACGATGCCAGAAATGTAAACTTGAACATGATACTAGATCTGTGATATCCTGTGATATTTTGATCATGTTTGATACCACGGTGATGAAAATAGAAGTCCTAGTCACCCACTATTGGGATGGTTTCTTGTATTCAATTACTGGCAGACTCTTGCACACTTTCAAATTTCACAAAAACACAAGAAATGTTTTGGAACCGAATCAATTTCTTTGTTCAGTTAAGGGCGCACTAATACCAGGCAATCAGTACCATGCCTAAGCACGCTTAACCCCTAAAGTCCAGTTAGTTTGACTAGTGTGAGTGCTCCCTTAGACAATGTGCTTAGACAAGTTTCCCTGCAATTTTTAATGGATTCATCCTACACACTTTTCTTATGAAATAGATGATCAAAATAGATTTTTCTTGCTTAATAAAATAACAGATTGTATCATTTAAAAATATTTAGTATTGAAAAAGTATCAAAAATCTTGACAACCTTATTCCTGACAACATGTGGAGAGTGGCAGTGTAGTTCTTAAGAATAATCAGGTTTATAAAAAAAAAACCTTAACGGGTAATTCAGGGTTTTCATGATAAGGTGACTGTAGAAGATGTCTGCAGTCACCCTTGGAATATCTCTGGCTGTACTGTTTGCATGTTCACTGGCTGAATCCTGATTAAGTTTCCATCCTGGAACACACACGGGTGGGGTTTCTGAGTAAACAGAAACTTAAAAAGGTGCAAAAGGAAAGTTAAATATTTGCATCAATTCTACGTTGTAGCTTGATCTCTAACAACTTCTGTGAAGGAGGACAACATCCACAGTGCCCACTCAAACTGGTGAACTTATTCTACAGACATTATTTTAGTCCTGTGGATGGAGATATCCTGAATTAGCCTAGTAAGAATGAGCTGAGCAAGTTAAAGAAGGGCTACAACCATCCACACTTGTACATTTTTATGGTTTATTTGTGGAAATGAATTTAAGTATTTGAAAACATCTTAATGTTAACCATGTTATCCCATTGTGTAGATACATACAGTTACTCATGAATTTCCATTAAAAACGACTTTCAGTTCCAAAAGCTCTTATCATATCATCATTTTTAAGTCGTATCTTAGATTAAACTAAACCTGTAAACGTTCTTACTTTGGACCTCAAGCATATCACATATTTTGGTGAAGTAGCAAGGTGAAACAAAAGAAGCTGCTTAATCTTTTTCAAAGTTTGGTGAAAATGACCTGAAGCTATACACATACGTGTGTTTGTGATGAATTGCATATTATATGTAAGCATATGGAAGTTTAAATCAGAGTGAGATGAACCACGTGACATAAGATAAGTAATGATTCAGGGCTTGATATGAAGTTCAATCTGCCACTGGCTTGTAAAGATCACTGGCCCAGGAACATTATGATGGTAAAATAACAGTCAAACAATTTACTCAGAACAGCAACCAGACTGATCCAAAGTAATTTAATAAACAACTGTTTCTAATTCATTGACTTCTTCTCATATGACGTATTCTGTATTTGATCCTTGTATTATTTGCTCATGTTTATTTACCATGCTGGTAGCTGTAGGAGACGACTTTATCTCGTTGATATTAATATGAGGCTGTGTGAGAAACTCCTCACACATTGACACTTTAGGAGCTCCCTTAAGGGCTGACATGCTTTTTGAATAACTTTTATTGTTACCAAAATCTAGCCTTTAATCGAAGACGAAATTCTAAGAAAATGTCATGACTCTAAGAATTTCTTAGAATTTTGTCTAAGAACAACTCCCTATTAAATACGTCCCCTGATCTTTTCTATAGCGTACTCAACCTATCTTGTCCACAGTTTAACTGCAGTGTGTTCCAGCCATCTCTATCTGTCTGCCACTGTGACAGGAACTTTTCTCCCTTCTGTTTTTATACTCTGTCAATCTCAAGTCTTCCTGTGATATTTTTTCTTTTAAATGCTGATTTTAGCCTAGCTTTAGGTCGTGGACTGGTTGTTTCTAAAACTGTTTTTCAAAAGTATTTATGTATGCGAGAAAACCTGCGCTGCATTTGGTGTCTGAGTGCAGTGAACCCGCGAGTCTCGTATCAACAGCGTGTAGCCACATGCTGCTACAGCTGCCTCATGTAGCTGCACATTTGTAGTTTCCTGTACCCGACCAACAACACAATTCTGCTTACTGGTTTGTGACAACTTCACAACCTACATAAGATGCACCTTGTGACTCGTGGTTTCCAGTGTGTTGGAGTTTTTGTCTGTAACATTTTTAAATCAGAACATCAGGGGACTCTCATCAGAGGTCTGTTGGTCCCACCCACCACATGACTTTCATTACTGCAGACTCTCTGTTTTACTAATAACACAGACTTTGAGACACAGTCAGAACAAACTGGTTTAACATTCCCACAAATCACACATGTAAGTGTTTGTAGACTGTGTACAGTTACTGATAACAGGAGCTTTATTGAGTGAACTTCAGAGCTGTGAAGTAACTCCTTCCATACTTGTGTTTGTTTGTTCAACATGCTTTGCAGGGTTTCACTTGGCTATTTTTCTGTGTGATTCTGTGTGATTCAGCAGTGAAACCAATTCAATAAACCCTGATAATTGTTGTTTAAGGTTCATATTTAACTAGAGCACTGTTTTCGTTTTATCTCCAGAGAGATTATAGCCTTTCTCTATTCATGTTGCTGTTTTATTAATGGTTTGGATGTGTGTGTCTTAATTGAAGGATGAATCTGTTATTGTCAAAGAAAAGGTTAAAAGCATCTATCTATTTTTAATTATAATAAGTCTTATATGGGTAGCCAGAGATAATTACCCCATGTATTCTGTGGAATACACCTCCAAGTCACTGTGATAGTTTGTTCTTTTCTACTTGAAACATCAGCACTCCAATTAATTTGAGTGAATTCCACATTCACGTGATGTCCCGCTCCCATAAATTCTCTCCAGTTCAGCTAACCAGGGGCTGAAAATATTCCTCACAAAATAATATTTCACGTACAATTTCTTCTTCTTTTTTTAAGAACCACAGCTGCCAGGCTGTTTCAGCAAAATATTTGCTGTATTTGCAGTTTGTAATTGTTTTTGTTTTGTTTTAAATATTAACTATATTAATATGGCAGGACAAACTGAAAGAGATTTGGCTGCATGGCCTTGACAAGCTGCTTACAAACAGTATCTACATGCACAGTGAAAGACTTGATGTGTGGATTTCCGCACTTTGTGTTTTCTGAGGTTCGTGCAATCAGAGACGGACAGATTGCATCCTCTGCTACTACAGGGTGTGTCTGATTCCACCATGCATCTTCTTTAGCCCTCCTTTGTGCCTTCAGGACAATATGTTTGCAGCTAGATTCCTTCCTCTGCTCTGTCCACAGTCGATATGTATTCGTGTCCACCCTGTAGCCTGCTTCTCCAAATCTATTCCTTTTTAGCTTACCCACAGTTGAGGGAAACCTTTGAGTTGTGAATATACTTGTCTTGACACCTGAGTGTTACACACTTTAGCATGCACTACACACTCTTACACTTCCTGTCAGCTTGCTCAGGTTTTTGCAGCTGCCTGTCTCTGGCAGAGAACGGCAGTCTTATGCAAAGGCAAGAATGTGGATTCCCCAATGTGGTCTGTTGCATGCTGGGATCATATCCAGGAATTTCAGAGCTCCACCTTGTGTGAGTCACTGTTTCCATTACGACCTAAGACTATCCAACGTCATTTACAGGAAGTGGTCATGATGACTCCTACCATTCTTAGGGGGGAAAAAAAAAACACATGGTGGGGTGGTGACTGGTACAGACACACATACTCCCTCAGCGTGGCTATTTTTTTTAATCACAATGCTGTTTCTCAATTTCATTAAACTTGCACAGTGATGGTTTATACTAAAAGTGGAAACATTTAGAGTCCCCACCCCTGGTTCTAAATTTATATACATGTATGTAAACCCAGAAAGTTACAAATCAGGTGGTAGTTTGTTTTAAAGCTGTGTTCATCTTTTCTTTAGTACGGACTAAATCATGTTTTCCTGATGGAATCCTTTATGATAAATGATGATGTGTCCCTGTCTTTTACTGCTCTCTTATGTCTGTTCTGTCTGTCTGTTTTTCCTATTAATAGAAATGGTGATTTAAAAAAAATGTAACCAGGAGGTGGACTTTATTCAGCCCTGAGTTTTGTCTGCAGGGCTCCCTTAAAGGCAGCATGGGCCATTCAACAAACAGATAGCGCAGGCAGTCTGAGAGGCAAAACCCAGGGCAAAGAAAGCATGTTGCTGAGCAGCTTAGTTTGTACGGGCTAAAGTTGACTCAAATGAAGGTACACATAAACATTTCTATTAAATCTCCTCTGGATTTTGGCAGCTTTGCAGCCAGAAAATAATGTTTTGAGAGTGTTTGAGTGCAATAATTGAACAGATGATGTAAAAGAAGTTCATCCTAAATCATTGGTTTAAAAAAAAAAAAAAACATACTGGTATTACATTTTTTCCCCTCCAGAGATGAGGTAGAAGAGAGGACAATTATTATTATTATTTTTTTACCTGTGCCTTCTATACACTAGAAAACTTTGAATAAACTTTTTAAATACTTTTAAAAGAATAACCTCTGACACAAATAAAGTCAATGTTTCAGCAACTCAGGAGTTTTTAGCCACAGATTTTGCAGATTTTGCAACAACTTGGGATCTTGCAGAGTAACTAACTTTCCCATAATGCACCTGGTGGAAATTTACAACGACAGCTTTTGAGCAGAAAACAGAAAAGGGAAAAGAAATTGGTGGAGTTGTGCAAGAATATTTCTCTGATGTGCCCTCTGATTTGTACCACAACAAGATGATTAAACTTAACTATAGAGGAAGCAAAAATCATGCCATTGTTTCTGTAAGGGAACCCGCGGCTTGATTTACAGGGACGCAACAATTCTTGTTAACCTTTCTTCCTTCTCCACTTTACTCCTGTACAAAAGAGTCTTTCTTGCTTTCTCCTCAACTCCACCAGGTTCTCTTTCTTTTCGGCAGTGCAGGAGAACTGCACATTTCCTTACCTCCCTGCCATGTTTACTAGATTGCAGATTTCTGTTTGACTCTGGCAAAACTGCTCCGATTGGTTTTTGACAGTAGAACAACACAATTTGCAAAAGACCAGTGATAATATAAAATATGTTTGATTTTATTATAAAGCCAAGACAAGAAAAAAACAGCTCGGATTGAGTTTTATGACCACGTTGCAACAAACGACCAAGACCGCAGAACACGCACAAACTCTAACAAAATTCTCATGATTTTATTCAGTTTTTGGAAACTTGTCTTTGAAATCTTTTGAAAAGTTGTTTGGTGAAAGGCCAGCATTAAAGAATGCTCAGTTCAGTTTTCATCACTGACCGCGGGATAAATGCAGAAGTGACAAAGTGAAGTGTTGCAGCATATTCAGGTAGCAAAGACACAACTTCTCTGTACAATCTGAACTTCTCCACTGATTTGAAATGTTGCAATGAATTTCTCAAAACAATTGTGTAAGTTCAGTTCGTAAGTTCTGTGATCATGTGGTGGTATGTTTTGGGCACTTCATGCTGCTGTTTTATTGCTATGACTCACAAACGCATAAACCAAAAAATAGATCATGTTAACCCCACACTATCAGCTCAGCTCGAACTAGGTCATCACTTGAACAGGAACTCTGATTGAACTGCATACCTTAATTTACTTGCTGCTTTTTCTCATACATACTGTGTTTTTTTTCTTCTTCATACAGCTGTGATTGCTACCACCACTCACACCACAGTGGTCACCTCTGCTCCTCAGCAGTACCCCCAGCAGCCAATAGCTGGAGCTGCACATCCTCAGTCCTACCAGAGTGCCCAATATCCGCCCTACCAGCCTATACCTGTGCAGCCAGGTTTCGGGGCCCAACCAATGCCACACGGCTATGGAGCTCAGCCCATGTCGACATCACCCTACCATGGACAACCATTCACAGCAGCACAGCCGCCAACATACCAAGAAGCCAGTGAGTGTGGATTTTTTTGAAATAGCTGAAACAAAGAGTTACAGGTCTGATTGTTGGAACAGACTTTTATAAGACACTGGCATTACACATTTCTTTCTCAAAAACTGTGACAGAATTACATGTCGCCTGAACTAAAAGTTAATAAAAAAAAAGTAGCCTGTGGTTATGAGCAGTGTGACAAGTAGTTATTAGTATTTTCATCAGTTATAAAACAAGTAATGGGCAAACTGTTTTGGTGAAAAGTCTATTCTGCCACCTGCCTGTATCTACGAAATAATACATTGAAGCTTTCTGATTGGTTAAAATCATCTTTTACCACCCAAACAAAAAAAAGCCTCCGATTTCAATGATATGATGATATGAAATGTAGCATCATGTATTTACAAAATAAATCAGCTTTTAATGTTATTAAACTTAATCATTTGTTAATAAAATCTTTACACATTTATGGACTACACTCACTAAAATCTAGACATTATGTAGCATCTACCAAAGCCAGTGAAAGTGAATGTAATGAGTTAAGGGTTAATATTAGTGTCAAAGCATCTAACTCTTCCCTCATATGTTAATCTAAAGGAATACTTCTACAGAGTTAATGCTATCAATCATATTGCTGCTCACCTTTGCCACACAGAGGCAGTAAACTGTTTAATAAGTACGGTATGTGAAAATAGTCAAGCTGCTCTGCAGTGGAGAGAGCTGTTCCAAGGTAGATTTTTCAAAAGTCCTACATCGACCTACAACGACATGGGGATAAATAGAAGTTTTTAATCTTGTCGATTAGGTTAAAATAAAATGAAAATCACACAAGTGTTTTATAATAGTTGTCTGTGTACTTCTCAATTTCTCAAACGGAGCTTCAGAGAGTGGCCAGAATTGAAGGTTTTTTGTTTTTTATCAATAACTTTACCATTATAGGAAGACAAAAGTGATGATTGCATAATGTTTACTTTGAATCACCACAACAATAGTTCAAACCTCTGTTCCACGGGGGTAATGAAACCGTACTGTGTTGTTCTGACACATGTACCGGTAATGCCATTTTTAGTACTTCAGCGGAGGTGGAATAACTTCTGCTGGTATAAAGTTGGGTCATGTCTGAGGTTTGTAAACCAGGAAATGAAACATTTATGGTTTGACTCATTTCATCTTGTGGTTACTATCAAATTTTAAACTCTTTCATCTTCTTTTCTTTCTGTTTCTAGTCGGTCCTTGCTACCCTCCCAACCCTATGCCTTACAGCCAGGCTGCATACAATCCCAGCCAGCCTGCGTACCCGCTGCAGCCTCCTGTCCAGCCGCAGGCCAACGCTCCGCCTGGACGGGCAGACTACCTCGGCCAACCGGCATACAACCCGGACTTTGTTGCTCCCCCACCCAAGACCGGATAACTGACCACCACAGTGCTAAACTCTCAGCCACTTTAAATGTGCTGCAACATGTTTGAACTAGGCAGAGCTGCAAATGTGTCACAAGATGATGATGCTGGAGAACATCTGCTCTGTTGAGAAGTTGCCAAGTGATAATGTTGATTTCTCTTAGCCTGTATTGCATAGACTTACAATACACAAGATGTGCGATTGTTTTTTTTTTTTATTATTATTATTGCTTGGTGGCTCTATCATAGTCAGCTTAGTTAATAACATAAAACCACCGAGTCTGATTTTAAGGTTAGATGAAGTGCGTTAGACTTTTCTGGCCTTGTGAACGTGCCTCAACATCTCCTTCTTAGTTCGTGTCTGTACAACTCACTGGCTGAACCTGCCTGACTTCCTGACTTCTTGAAGTCCATTCAATCTTTTTTCATTAACTTTTTCAAAATGTATTCTTCTCTGGTCTTTTTGTTATACATATATTGCTTTGTATGTTTACATCAGAACAAATCAGTTCTGAGTGTGTCATTATAAGCATGGACGCCTGGTTTTGTTCATTAGTGGAGGAGCAAAAATGGAAACATATGGAACGGAAAAAACGATTTAAAGCTCCTGTGAGGAACTTACAGTTTTTCAACAGAAATTATCAATGGTTTGCTATTGTAGATAATATAGAGGCCTCAGTATAACATTTGGTCTGTTTCATAACCAACTAAAAGCTCCGCACTGTCGCTTTAAAAGAAGTTTCCAATCCTATTTCATCAAAGGCAAGAAAAAGCTATCTGCACTACTCATGCAGTTGTTCTCTTTCGCTTCCAAAATAATAAAATCCTCAGGAGTAAAGCAAAAAAGTATTAGATATACTGCAGAAAAAGAGCAGGCTCTTTGACTGAGGATCTTTACTGCAAAGATTGCCTGATAAAATATTTTTTGAAAAGTAAAAAAGTAGGATAGAAAATGAATGATTTTTACCCCCTTTGGTTGAATAATTGGGATATATTTCCATTCATTTGCTCCATCAAGCAGGCATCTATGACTGTCAATAAACTACCATCATTCAGAGTTTCAACAGAAAGAAAAGTGTGATTAGAGGAAAAAGGGAATTAGCGTCATGTCATAAAAAAAACAGGAAAAGTTCACTTTAATTTTTTTTTCCGTATAAAAGGGAGATTTCATTTCTTTCAGTAATGTTTTCATTTTTTCTCAGGTTCTCATTCATTGTTTTCATTTTGCTCAGAGTACAGTGTGTAGCCGAGGTGAAATGCCCCACAAGCTTTGAATGAAATAACCAAAGGAGATTCTTTTCATGTTCACATAGTTGTATCATTGTTCCAAAATGCAGGAAATAACTGTGCCTTCAGTGTCTTTTTATCCAACTAGCAGTCAATGTCATTTGCAAGAGTTTAAAATCAAACTTTCTAGTTCCACATTCTTGTGTGCTGTTACTTGTACTTGTGTTACATTTATCATAAAATCTTCAAATTACCTGAAGTTGAAACATTTCTGCCATCAAATTGGGTTGCCCTGCAACTTGAATTACTTCATTTACAACCCAAATTAGCATGTAGTGAATCTATATGTAGTTGTTTTTCTCTGGGGAAAAAAAATCACCATTGCCTTATTAGCCTGTATAAGTTTAACAGTGTGGTTTCAATTTTTCTATCTTACAAAAACTAAACTAGGAAGCCTTTCTTGCTCTGCTATTTCATTTCACCTTTTTTTCTGCACCAAGCTGAACATGACAGCTCAGGTGACAAGACAGACTTTAATCTTTTGAGCTGCACTGTTTCAACTTTTTTGGTTTGTTGTTTTGAAGTCATTTGATTGTGGTCAAAAAATAGAGTACATTGTCCTTTATTTTTTGTTATAGGGACAGGTTTCAGAATGCCTTTCAGTCACATCTATGCTGTGGCTTATTTTATTTGTTTCTATTGACACAAGATACCATAAGTCAGCTACTGAAAGAGTCCAGGCTAATGTCATTGCATGTCTTTTATTTTTGAGGAATGTTCACGTGTTTCCTACATTGACCAAGCAATTTGTCTGTGAACCTCATTGTAGGCTTGGCTTTTGTCTGTCCTTCTACATTTGTTCTGCCTGTAATTTCAGTCATCCGGCCAGTGCTGACTCTTCAAGTTTTAGAAGTTTCTTTATTTGTGGATTTGTGGATTGTAGCCATTTGTGTCCTTTATGAAAGAAATACCAGCATAGGTTTATTCTTGTTTAATTTGTGTTTCTCGTCCTACAATTGATGCAACTGCTAAAATATAATGTATGTACATGCTTTTATTTTGTTTAAAAAAAACACACCATTTCTTCTGCAGTGTTCAATAAAAAAAATATTTCTTTCCCCCAACTTTGGTTATTGAATCTTCATAACAGAAGAGCACATTCAGTCAGTTATAGTTTCACAGCAATAAATAATGTTCATCAATAATCGCCAAGCAGCTGTTCAATATCTGGTGCCTTCTGTCTTTAGATGTTCTTTTCTGAGAATAATATCCTAATATCAACATGCTGTACTATGACAAAATGCTCCTTTGGGCCTAATGCTGACTAGCATGATAATCTATGTACTCAAATTGAAACCTGAAAAATAACTCAATCTATGCTCACGGGGAAAATTGAATTACGCCGTCTGATTATAACCAACAAGATCACTGTCCATTAGTTGAGTGCTTCAATCACTCTGAGTCACCTCCACTTAAACGGCTTCCTTATTGAAGCCATACACGATATTGTCGATGATGAATGATGGGTGAGGAGGTTAGAATTTGAAGGCAATATACATCATGTGAAAAAACTGCAGTTTTTCCACAATTATTGTTGACATTATCTTTCAAAACTGAAATTCTATGATAATGCAAAGTAATTAATAATCCACTAATAATACAATTACATTTTCTTAATTGTGCACTATGTGCTTTTTCTTGTGTTTGCTATCCTGCTTTGCTGCTGTAACATTGTAAATTTCTCCATTGTGAGATGAATAAAGGATTATCTTATCTTATCTTACATGTGATGGCAAATATTACATAAGTAATATTTGCAAAGCTATTTGTAAAGCTATTTGTAAAGCTATTTGTAAAGCTAACCTTTACAATATAATAAGACAAAGAGAATAATTCTCTGTGGAAAAGATTTGGCTTTTATTCTAGCCAGTCCATGACATATCCTCCAACATAAACTGTTATTATAGAAGTCATTTTTCTACTACTGTATAAAGGTCTTTACACAAGGTTGTGTTGGGGGTTTGTGAATAAATTGGGAAAGTTTGTAAAGTGTCAAAAGACAGTTCAAGGGAGAGTGAGGGCGGAGGTAGACAACAATTCAGGAAGCAAATTTGGGTGGGGTTATCTTCATCCACTTAAACTGCACAAGTAAGAAAACTGAAATGTATCAATGCAATACATACTTCTTTTTTGATTTGGTTTTATTGTAAAGACTGTTCTTTATAAAAAGTCAGGCTGCATTGATGATTGTAGCCTTTGTCAAAGGAGAACATTAATATAAAAATAGCAAAATAATACATGTTGAATAATGGCAGCAATAGAGATGAGAAAGGGTGCAAAAAAAACATTTCTGAGCACGTTTTTATCATAGTTTGTGACAGTCACACAGTCTTGTTAGCTTGATTTAAAAATATAAAATGCCTATTGGCACAAAGTCACATAAAGGCAGGAATGCTGTTGGGCTACTTGCAATAGGGTGGGTCAGACAGGCAGGTTGAAACAATTGTCACACTGAAAAGTCAAAGTCATTTCCTCACTTCACTAAATCATGGCAGTTATGGTTTCAGGTGTCTGGTCAAGTCTTGTGGTAGTTTTGTGTGGCATCCTGCTCCCAGCAGTATTTGGTGAGTTTTAATTTTATTTGTGTGTGGGTTTTTTTGTCCCCCAACAAATTTAAGATGTTTAGTGAATCTTTAGTCTGATGCAGATGGTCAAAAGTGACACCAACATGTCTAAGTCAAGCTCAGTATCAGTCACTGCAGTCTTTTTGCTACACCTTTATGTGACTTCAGTTAGACAAATGAACTGCTAACTCATCAGTTTATGTTACACCTCATCATGTTTTATTTGTTACAGCTGAATACTGCAGCAGCTTTACGGGCACAAATGGCTACTACTATGAAAAACAACAATGTGACAATCATTACTGCTGTGGAACCTGCAGCCAAATGTACTGCTGCGATGACAGGAGTTATCGTATAACCCAAGATGAACAATATTACTGTACTGGAAGGTGTGCTCCTGTTGTTATTTCACTTTCTGTGATGCGTGAAAGATTCAAAACATTTTTGAAATCATTTTGAAGGGAAGAAAAATAATGTCTGTGTTTTTCACCAGCACTTCCAACAACGACAAGCGAAGCAAACTTGCTACACTTCTGGGAAGCATCTTGGGGTCTGTTTTACCTGTCCTCCTTTGTGTGGGTCTCGTCATCTGCTGTGTGGCTCCTTGCTGTTTGTTCTACAAGAAGTGTCGAAAGAGAAACAACCAAAGACAACCAAGTAGGCCTAAACATCCAAGCCTTTCATTTTGTAAAGACTGTTAATCAGGTTTCATATAGCCAGACAAATGTGCAAATGCACGCTGTAATCAGAGCAAATAAGCATGAGTTGTAGCAAGGCTAGTTAGCTAGCTAGTTAAAACGTTCAATGCATGACTTCCAGCTCAACCCAATTCAAAGACATTTGACCCAATTAAGTTTGCTACCCAAGTAGCGTACACTTAACATTTGTCCTTAACATGAACTTCTTTACATTACTAAGGTGTTTGAGGAATCTGAATATTACAAATCAGTTCCCACCAATTATCAGTTTTATTTCACATTGGATAAAAACTGGAAATCAGAACTTTTTATGCTCACCCGTTAACGTTGTTTTATAGGTAGTTTGAGCATCATTGTAACACGTGCAACATGCAAATTTGGGTGGATACCAATTGCTAAATCTCTAAATCTCTTTACTGATTGACTGGTCACTGTTGTAGATTGTAGCATAGCCATGCCCTAAAGCATCACCTGCTTTTTCTATTATTTTACTGGACCATAAATCGTGAAGTAAATATCATCCTGCATTGTGGTAGATGTTAAAGGCTTTATATGTGATTTTGTGATCCAGCAGATGTCGCCCTTGAGCACCAGCATTGCTCAAGGGCGGTGCATTGTTGTGTTAGCATGCTAATGCTAGCGATCTTTATTATGCTCGTATCTTCACACTGCATGTAAATTTACCCGAAATGAGCGTGATCTAGAAACACAGTTAAGCAGTGAGTACAGTATGTTATTCTTCTTTTCTCTAGTCCCTCAATTAAACAACTTTTATACGCGAGGGGAGGAGTCGGCCGCCGTCACACCGATGTAAACAAACTGAAGATAGGACTCGGAAAACTCTGAAAACATCACAGACAGTGGGACTCGGGTGTTACACCAATTACAGACAGTCATGACTCACAGAGTTATTTTCAGAGGATATACTTGATTTCTATTATATTTAAGTGTGAAAAATTGCATATAAAGCCTTAAAGTAGTGACTTAGAGTAGACCATCTGCTTTTACACTGTCTGGCTTGCAGCAAGAGATCTGGCTCCCTGGTGGCCATTAAAAAGAATGCAGTCATACAGCAACTTTGCCTTTGGAAACATACTTTCTTTTGGAATGGGTTACTTCTGCCCTATAGGTTATATACAGTCGTAAGTCAGAACCAGTTACCAGGTAATTTTTGAGCCAGCTTAAAATAAAAAAGAGAATAGAATTCAGAGTATTTCCCTTGAAACCTTTCCCTTAAGTTTTTGCAATTTGCTGAAAAAATGTAGATTAAAGCTATATTTTTTTAAAAACACATTTTTTCAGATGCCACTGTAATTCACACACCGCAGCAGCCAAACTCCCCCTCCAGACAACCAGGATACCAGCCTGTACCTGTTCAGCCTGGATTTGGAGGCATGCCCAACCCTAATGCACCACCTCCCTACTACGGAGGCAGTGAGTATTTTCACAATGTTTATATATGAACTACACTTTAAACAGTTTTCATTATGATTTAAAATCACAGATATATGTCAACTAAATACTCAGTGATTTATATCCTGATGCTAGTAACATATCATTGTTCTTATTTTTTAGAGACACTTATACTTATTTTTAAAGAATGAGTATAATTTGTGTTTTTTTTACATGTGTATTCAAAGCATGACACCACATACCTCTGTGTTAAAGAGCTTCAGCTCCACTGTCGACTAAAAAGAAAGGAAACAAATGTATTTATCTCAAAGTTGGAGCTCGCCTTCATCTTTGATCAGTGAGAAAGTTTCCACATACAAAAGACTAGCAATTGTGTTAAACAGGACTTAACTACAACTCCCAAGGTGCATTGTGGTAGGAAACATCCAATCACAGAGTATACAGGCACAGTGAAGGAATGCAATGCTTTGACAACAGATACTACATTTGGTTCACTGAAATCAGACATTGATCAGGAAAAAAATCAAGCCTCATAAATATTATTTTTTATTAAGTATGATGATTTATTTAGACACTTGAGTAGGGAAGAAAAGGCTCTGGATTGAGAACAACATACAGTACAACCGAGGCACAGCTTGTCTTTGTTTATGTTGTTTATGCTCAACAACAAAACACAAACAACAGAGTCAATTCATATTTTTGTCTCTCTGGCAGATCCAGCTCCCCCGTCAGCTCCATTCTCTCCAGGTCAGCCGATGTACCCTATCCAGCCCAATATACCACCAGCATATCCAGGTTTATTCACACAGCCAGCCTACAACCCCTCTCACAACGCAAACCACTAAACTGGAGAAAACACTGGTCCATGACGCTATATTCAAACTCTGGTTGAAACACTATTGGTAGAGGAATGTGAAATGTCGGAATACTGCGTTGACACAGAGGAAACCCCTGCAGGAATTAATGTACATATATCTTTGGGAATCAATGTTTCTAAGGTATTTTTCTGTAATTTCCATTACTGGAACTCATTTTTTGCAAATTCTCTAAATTTAAAAAAACAGTATCTTCCTTTTTCATGACCATGTTTTTTTTAGCATTAATTACACTTTTGATGGTAGTGTTAAAAGTTTAAAATAGCCAAGTGCAATTACAAAAACATGTGTTTAAGTCCTGTGAAAAAAATAAAAAAAAGGGTGAAAAAGAAACATTTTGAACACCTTTGCATGGACACAACATTTCTGAATCTTTAACACTTCAGAATAAATCATATTCTCTGAACAGATAGTACTCAAATTGCTGACTCTGTCTTGGCTTTTCATGAACACTAGGGCCTGTATTCATAATTATTCTGAAAATCTTTTCAGAGACCTCCTAAATCCTAGCAAGGATTTTTAGCGTAGGATTGATTTAGGAACATTTTCAGAGCAACTCTGAGCGAGGAAATGACAGAAACCTTTATCTTAGTGAGGAGGGGTGGTTGACCCCGTTGCGAGGAAGACACATTTCAAGCTGTGATTGGAAAAATAAATTCTGTGATATTGGGCATAGAAGTACAGTGTGAAATCGATCAGGCCCAATCATAGATTCTAGTCAGACATGGTGTAATTATTAACACTATGAAATTAACATTTGTGTGACAAAGTGTAAGACGTTCTTTAAAAGTATATAGCCTGCAAGATGTTTGAAATCACATGCCCACTTGTGCAAAAGCCTATTCACTACCTCAAGCTGATTATTACATCAGCATGTGAAGAGGTTTAAATGCACCTGTGGAGGTAAAGACATACAGAGAAACTCAACACGCATCAGTTTGTACTGAAAAAAATCAGAGATGGATTGAAATGTCTGAATAAATAATTGTTCTCTGTTCAGCCCAACTATGATTTGAATAATATTCTTAATGCAGTGTTTGAAGAACATTTCTACATTTTCTCCTTCACTTGAAAAACTCTTGTTAATAGTCCTTCTCACTACTACTAACAGTTGTACACCTTAGGAGCTCTCTTATGCTTTGTGAATAACTTTCATCTAAGGATCTAGTCTTAACTTTAAGGGGAACTTTTTGGAAACTGTAACCACTTGACCTAACGCTGCTCTCTTTTTTAATAGACACTAGAGGTCGCCTCTGCCCAATTTTTCATTTGCTCTGCTATCAAGTCATTTTAATTTATATATTTGAATGATTTAACCACGCCTAAAATAGGGTGTTATATTATAATTACCTACTTGATACTTTGATTGCTCTGCTTAAATTACATGGATTATTTTGTTAAAGACTTTAGTAGTCTTCAGCAGAGCACTATACACTTGAATCACTACGTTCCCACAAAGCAACCACTGTTCCCACAGTTTGCATGAAGCTTTTTTGGGGTTCGGCATCTTGCACATTGAGGCCTCCTATAGGCTATACGTCAGACAGGTACATCATGAAGACTTTGGGGCATTCTCTGTTGCATTTAAAAACATTTAAGTCCATATTTCATCAAACACAACTGGATTATTTGCATAGATACTAAATAATGTGTTCCTGTATTCACAAACATTCTGGGAATCCTCGCAGAGAGCTCCTAACTTAGCTTAAAAAATCCTAGAGTGATTTCGGAATATTCTCAGAGTAACTCTGATCGAGGAAGAGACACTTAGGAGCTCCCTTAAGGGCTAAGACACTATGTGAATTACTTTCATCTTTACAAGGATCTAGCCTTAACTTTGAAGGGAAATTCTTAGAAAATGTCATGATTCTAAGAATTTTCTCAGAATTTTTTCACTAGGAGCAACTCTCAGTACTTAAGAGGCTTTGTGAATACGGCTCCACAGCCCTAAGTAACCTACATAATCATCAGACAGTTCTTTTGGATTACTTCAAGGTACTTTTCATCACGTGTTTGTTGTTAAGGAAACAGATAAAGTTAGCGTTAAATACATTTTTGTTCAAATGATTATGTGGTATTTCTTTTTCTTTTTCTTGCTTGATTTTACAGTATGAGAACTGTTTTTGCACTTGGTTTTCTATGAACTAAAAATTTCTTGATATTCTTTTTCAAACAGATGCTTTTACTATATATCCGCATTGTTTGCAGACTTTTTAACATTTCACATTTTATGGTTTGAACATACAGTGTATTCTTTTTGAAATATTCACAGTCTTATCTGTATTAAAGGGAAAACTGTTTCTCTCGTGTTGGCTCCTCTGTTTGGAAAAAAATAATCAGATTGTATATATTTTGGACTGATAAGTGTGATGTCACACTTAAAGGATCATACATTTATTACTGGAGTTTTTCGATTTGTTGGATACGGATGTATTTAACAAATCTTAGTAAACTATTATTTTGAAATGCTTGAACTTGACTGTTGTCTGTTTTGCTATACTTTATATATCTATCCCTTCATTTCAATGGTAAACATTATAATTACTACTTTTATATAATAACTAGGCCACGATTAATCAGTTGCATGTTATTGTAAAAATTAATACTTTTGCATTTAAGATTTACAGAGAGCTTTTTAAAAAGCCAGTAATTTATTTTCATGCAAATAAGTTTCATGGTTGCAGCTTTACATATCATATATTTCCTTTAGTTCATCATTTTAGTCTCTTTGGTTTTCTTTGAGATAATAGTTTTTATTCTTTTTAAAACAAGCATTCTGGAGGTTCCCCTTCTGGCTCTGTGTAATTTTGATAACATTTAATTTCCTTTTCCCCAAACCAAACAGTCAAAAGGTTTGTGAAAATAGCCAGCCGATTCATCTATTGTGAAATTACAAGGATATAACAAGTCAAGTAGATTTCTGATTTGAAGGCACGTATGACTTCATATTTGGCCCAGTTTTCCCAACTTTCTTTTCACATTTAATTCTTATACAAAGTTCTGAATATTATCACATGCTGTTATTTGTAACAGCGTTGACCCTTTATAAGTATTTAAAGAGAAGTTTAGGTTGTGGTACTTTAATTTTAATCAGGTAAAGATTTATATACAGTTTAATACTAAAGCACTATGTATAAAACTGCGTTAGCTGATTCGATGATTAAAGTAGGAAATTGGGAATTATATTAGCAAAATAACTTTTGGAGCTTTACAGTTTTAAACAAAGAACAATTTTCAGTATTTCACAACTAGGCTTTGGTTTCCAAACATGTACCATTTTAAAGGAGACGCCCCGAGCTTTTCTTCTTTAACTCACTTACAATGAAATCAGTGTTTGTAAAAAAAAAAAATCCATCATTTTATTACTAAATGTTACAGGCAAGACAAAACCACTGCACTCAGTACAGCCTCTTCCTGTGGGATCATGTGCAGTCCAAAAGCCACAGTGGGTGGACTTGCATTTAATCCCATAATAACCAGCAGCACTCTCTCTTATAGCATCCCACACTTTCCATTAATCAATACAGTAATAGTGCTGATTGCAGCTATCTCAGTCATGGAAGTGTAGGAGGGCTATATGAGGAAAGATGACCCCACCTGTACATATGGCTCCCTGCTAAAATAGGATCTCTCCTTGAAGTGTTGCTCAGACTGCTAATGAGCACTCCTTCAGCTTTCTAGTGCCATGGACACTGTGGCAGATAATCTTTACAGCCAGACATCTTCTCTTTTCTTGTCCTCCTCGTCCTCTTTCTTCTTCTCTCTTCTCATTTCTTCCATCCTTTGCTCTGACTGTGCTTTTGTTCTGTCGAAAGGCATTCTTGTTTGGCCTGCTGCCCGAGCTGCCATTAGGATGTTTTCAGCATTTTCTGGACATCCCACACACACATAATTTCTTTCTTCTTCCCCTCTGCTCAGAGGAATCTTTCTGGTATTTTTGTCACAAAAGGGAGCAGCTATTGGAAACATGTGGAAAATAGTCATGGGTCACGTTATGTTATTGGATACCAAAATGAACTTTTGATCAGGTTTTGGATAATAATTTTATAGTCTGCAGTGAGACAGTGTGATGTGTATAACTGCTTGTGTGTGGGAGTAATTGCTGCTCTCATGCTTTGTCCAAGTTGCTCCGAAGAGATACGGCCAGCCGAACGGTCCAACATGCTCGGAAATACAAACAGGCTTGAAAGTGTTTGTTTGTGTTTATGTTTTCTTTTTAAATCTGTAACATCAAGGATACATGATAAAAAGTTTCCACATTATTTATTTTGTGATATTGTTATATCCTGTGTTGTCAAACCTCATGGTAACGTTCAGTCTACTGATCTTTGGGTTTTGTTTTTACAGTATCAAAAACAAGCTAGATGGATAGCAATGGAATTTTGCAGATAGGCCTGTTCATGGTCCCCAGAGGAGGAATTCAGATTTTGCTATAATCACCAGCAGATTGGGCTGGTTGTCACCAACAAAATTTTGTTGTATTGCATACAATGACAATAAAGTGTCTTATCTTATCTTATTGCCTTTTGCGGTTTTAGTGGAATATTTCACAACTAAATTTAACCCACATTTATGTCTCAATCTGGAAACTTAAGGCTTACTACATTTGGTTCACTGAAATCAAACACTGATCAGGAAAAAATCAAGCCTCATAAATATTATTTTTTATTAACTATGATGATTTATTTAGACACTTGAGTAGGGAAGAAAAGGCTCTGGATTGAGAACAACGTACAGTACAACCGAGGCACATCTTGTCTTTGTTTATGTTGTTTATGCTCAACAACAAAACACAAACAACAGAGTCAATTCATATTTTTGTCTCTCTGGCAGATCCAGCTCCCCCATCAGCTCCATTCTCTCCAGGTCAGCCGATGCACCCTATCCAGCCCCGCGGTGTGTGAATTACAGTGAGGCTTACTATTTAGCCTTGACTTGTCACCCAGCTGCATTATTTAGTCAAATCAGATTTGATTTATTTCACCATCTTTAGTAAATGACCAAATAAATATAGCCTGATGATATTCTCATCAGCCTCTGCTCGCTTCCGGTTAGCATGCTAAAACGCTAATATGGCAAACATGGTTAGGCTACATTGAATTGCAATCTGGCTGTCAAACCTGAGCATGTTAGCTTTGACATAGGGAGTCTGTAAGCTATTTGTTCAAAGCACAGCAGCTAGTATAAATGGTTGGCCTTGGTGTTGGTACCAAGCCTGCATAATCATTCTTGGAGCAAAGGAGGAGGGAAAATAGCTGCTATTAAACTGTCTTAAAATGCCTATCACTATAGCTAAATTGGAAACACTTGTCAACACTGAAAAGCTGTGTATCAGACTATTTTATTTATTTATTCAATCTATAGTAGGCCTTGGTGTACAATAACCTGCACCTGAGTGAATTGTAATTTGCTCTTTATTTGTGATAATACCACTTCAAGGCAGCAGGGGGCAGAGAGTGATTGATACTAGAGGATGCCAGTCATCAAATCACATGATAGGATTCAGCCCCATCCTTTCAGTAACCTGATGTGTGAAGACACTGATACACTGATGATAGTGCTCAGAGACACTAATCTCCAGTCGTTTTTAATCCTCTTTAATGTGCAAGTTTTGTTAAGGCAATTAAGTGCCTCTAAGATTTAACGCCACCACCAGGTAGCCTACATAGCATGAAGGGCTCAGAAAATATAGGATATTTATATTTCTGGAATAAAAACTCTGATACATGCTGCATATAGTCGTTCACCTGTCC